>NW_008584997.1:0-21747 GCF_000691845.1 Merops nubicus
GGGTTCAAACCCCAGCATTTCACCCCACCCCTGTCTCCACCCGTATCACCACAGACCCTGCACCTGTGTAAGAACACCAGCTCCTCCCATATCTCCACTGTAGAGCCTGTACTTCTGGAAGAGTTTTGAAGCAAGTTCACCTTATCTTCCTTGACACTGTCCCCTCCAGCAAGTTCCAGGAAGAGGGTTGCACACAGTAGACATACCTTTTTTCTTGAAAGACAGTGTATAAGCATGTGTAATGCATGCATCAGCACTCTAGTGCATTAGCATCAGGGTAGCTGAGGCAAAAGCAAGAGCCACAGAAAATGAGATCCTAGTACAGTCCACAGTTCCATTTTTGAAATGAGTGCAGTTGCTTGCATGCAGATTTGATAAACTTTCAGCTTCTATTTGTGTTCTTCTGCTTGCTTGTTTCTTTGTTCTATCTTTTTCAGTTGCAGTCCCCTCTCTTACCTGTTCTTGGAACTTCCTAAGCTTTTCACCTGATAGGTTTTTCTTTCATGGTCCCAAACAGCTGAACTGGGATGTGGAGTCAAGTATAAACTTACCTGAAGTTCACAGAGGTTCAAATCAAGGCTTTACTTTAAACTAATATCTTGTCTTATTTTTCACAACGTTCTTTGTAAAGGCATTGCATGTTCCAGGTGATGACACCACACCCAGCCATCAGACTTCATCGGCTGTAGAGTTAAAACTCACATCTGTAGTCCAAGTGCTGACCAAAACCAGGAAATGATACAATGGAAAAGCTCTTCTTCAAGAATCTGAAACCAAGCCCAAATATTAATGACATTCTTGCCCTGTGAGTTAAGGAAGGATCATTATCCCATTTCACAGATGGGTGAAGCAAGGTGACAAATTTACTCAGTGGTAGATCGAGGAATGAAACCCTTTTCTTAGCCTCTTGGTATGCACTCTAACTCAGTGTGTACGTACACACTGACATTGCTTTAAGCTTACACTTAAATACTGAGTTGCTTCTCTAGCAAGAGAGCAAAGACTTTCAATGTGTTCAGTCAACAAACAGTGAAAAGTTCTTGGGACAGAACAAAAGGGAAAAGAAAATAAAAACTGCCTGAGACTGAGCCTAACAGGAATGAAAATAATACTCAGCACTTATAGAAACAAATCTTTCTCATACTGGCACCATGCAGTTCCACACCAAGGTAGGGTAATGGTCAGAGAAAAGCTTGGCCTGGAGAGCACTTACCTTCACAGTGGATGAGATTCCTTCAGAATGGATGCAGTGGGCAGTGAGACAGAAGTGAAGAGCTGCCTCTAGGAAGAAAAGAAGAAAATAACACAGTTAATTAAACAAATACATCCCAAAATCTAGACTCCGTCCCCCATAGGAGCAACCTCAACCCCCTTGTCACCTGCAGAGAAGCCAGAAGGGTTAGGTGTAATTACAAGCCTTTTAATCTCCTGCTTATGGTATTTGTAGGTCAAAGGAAACTTTTTTTTCCTAACAATTGGTCTATGCTTGATAATAACTGAACCTAGACGTTATTCATATTCTCCTTCTTCTTGTGGAAAGGCTACAGTACTTCATTTATTTGCTGTATTTAATCAGAATTATTATATTTTAGTCTTGATTTTGTTCTCTCTCACAGCTTCTCTTTTTTTTATGAGGTGAGAAGTGGGTCAGAGAGAGTTTCTAAGACCTTAACATGAGCCTGAAATGTTGAATGGCTATATAAAATGCAAGTACAGTAAAGAAACATGTGGTGCTCATTTGTCAGCATGGAAATGAGGCCCTTTAAAACATCATGCAAGTGGCTGGACTTGCTTTTCAAAAGCACAGTTTCAACCTGTACATCAAATCTAGCAGTAAAACTTTTCTCTCCAGTATGATGAATCTCACATGTTTTACCATGTCTGGTATATAACTGTATGTCCCTGGGTGCCTTGCAGTTTTGGCTTCAGATATACATGACAGCTAGTGAGGACCTGATTTACGACTTTATGTACAAAAACTGAAGTACTCGATCTCTAGAAAGACATTTTTTGCTGTCAGTTAACAGCTGGCTGTTTAGTTGTCAATAACTAAATAATGATCACATAATCTAAATCACTATTTTAAGGCTTATTTTTTACTTTTAGCTTTGGTGTCTGCACCTGATGCTGCAGAATGCTGTAACACCTGCGTGTTTTTCTACGCCAGGCATCACCCAAGCAACGTTCAGTTCTCAAGCGTGAGTGAAGGTCTGCAGTCACTACCTGTATAAAGCAGGGTACTCCTCTAGCACTCACACAGCAAGAGTACGAAGGCATCAGGGATTCCACACATTTTTGAACCAGAATGCTAGTTCTTCTACTTGCATCTGGGTCATGTGAAGTTATGATGGGTGGTGCCAAGGAAGATGAGAGAAAACATCGTTTTTTTCTGATCCATGCAGACTAGGTTTGAATAGGTTGCTGAGCATGGAGATGGGAGGGAAGGAGTTTCCTCCACCTGCTGTGGGACATTCTCTGCCCAACCAAGCTGCTCACGATTCACTAACAGTGGAATGGAGGCATCATGGTACCAGTTTCTGGATGTGTTATTTACTCTACTGTAAACTGTTATTAATGTTATGCTTCTATAGGGATTCTCTTTATAAATTGACAGTCAACTTAGCTGCAGGTACTAGCTTTTAGCCAATTTTTTACTGGAGTGGGAAGCCAGAAACTGGCCTCGCAATATAGCAGTTTTGTAACTTCAAGGGTCTTTTTGATATTAAAATCTTTTACAGGATCAAATGTAGAGGGTACAACTCTGGCTTTTGAGGATAATTAGTAAGAAAACCCAGGATAAAAACCCCTCATTTATTTGCAGTAGATGCAAAGAAGGTTTGTAATAATTAGCACAGATACCCCCAGAAGCCGCTAGTTATATTTAGTAAGTGTTTGTTCCTATGTATTTTTGTGTCGCTGTCTAGAATGTATTTACATAAATAGGCACTTAGATCTTCAGTGCTTAGTATCCATTTGCATGGGTTGCTGGCAGGCAGACTATATGGATACACTTGGCTCAACCAGCCAATTACTTTGCCAATTATCTTCATGTCACTGCCCCACTGTTATTGCAGCCTTCAATGCCACTTCTGTCTTCATCAACACTGTCTCATTCATGCTGTTTGCTTTGATGACTTTGCTGGGCAACCTCTTTCGCGTTCTTGTCTCCTTGTGAGACAGGCTTATTCTTCTTCAGTTTGCCTGTCTGGCTCATAAACCCGCATGAATCGAGTTGACGGTATTAACCTTACACAGAGGAACTATGCTGAAGGATAAATGTCAGTGCTCTGCATGCTCAGGCTCCCGGGGGAGTCAGTGGGAGGAGGACTAAGCATGGTACACCAACATTAAATCTGGCTACCTCTGGATGAGAAGCTTGAATCAAGCCATGTCAGTTTGTTAAATCAGTGTGTCAGTTCTGGCTGTGAAAGCCCATTTTACAGTGGTGATCCAACATACCATTTCTGCACAGCAGGAGCATGTGTTCATGTCCTATAGATTTTACTAGGTCCTGACCACATCTTTAAAGGTCTGTTGAAGCAGTTTCATAAATACCTCATGTAATATGCACTTTTCCCTGATATTGTGAGTTCCCATCATAAGTATTTCATTCACCTTTGACATTGAACTAGTGATGGGTGTTTCATATAATGAAAAAAATTCCTGACTTCTAATGAGATGATCATTTGATTGTTCGACCTGTGGATTATTTGATTGTTTGACCTGTGTTTAGCAATGTGTTACTGCCATGAGCAGAAGCATGGCATGAGGAAACAATAGATTTTGTATTCAAGGTAATCATCATCTAGGTCTTAAGCTTTCTCAGTCAGACATAGAACCAAAAAAAAAAACAGTAAAAGCTCCTGCTTTCAGTGAGTTTCAGATCGATCGCTGTGCTGTGACTGGAGGACTCTTCCCAACAGCACAAAACACTGTATTGGAGTTGAATCACTGTGATCCAAAGGAAATCTTCAGTTCTGTGTGTTTTCCCTGACAAGAAAACCTATCCTTTGGGAATCCTAACGTTTGCGTTAATTTATGAAGTGACATCTGAAACCCTGTGCTCTTGGTAAGAGATTTGTAATTTTTTGTGGCTTGGAAATACTGTCTAAAGTGCAAGTGTCCCTTGCAAACTGGCTTTGCAAGTTCCCCAGCCATGTCGGGAAACTCCTGAGGAAAGATGTTCCTGCAGAGACAGATGCATTGAAAATATTGAGAGAGCCATTTTCCCAGTGTTCTCAAGAGTAGACTTAGAGGTACTAAAAGTGAGGAGCCCCTAAATGTGCTCATCGTACAATGCTTGACTAGTGCTAGTGAAGTGGCTTTTACACTGCATGGAAGCCAGTGCCTTCTGTGTTCATCAGAAGGCAGCAGCCAGCTTACGCATCTGTACTGAAGTGTTTGCAGCCGTGACCCAGTTAGCTGCAGCTCCTGGTGCTGCCTAACGGGGGGGAGTCATGCACAGCATTCCTGTAATGATACATGGACTGGAGTTGACCCTGCAAGAAAACTGTTGCCCGCTGATACTAAAACTTCTGAGGTCAGGAATGAAGAGAGCGATCTTTTAGGGTCTTGCAATGCACCATCACATTTTGTGAAGTACCGTCAGTTATGCGTCCTAGTTCATATGTCAGTTACTGGCAGAGATTTAGCAAATTATTGTTTGAAGTGCTATAGTCCCCATAAAAATGACTGGGATACTTCAAACTGGGATGCCATCGCTGCGTATTACTGTAGCATGTGAAATTGGTACAAGTTTGTAACTGGCAGTTTAACAGTAAAAGCTGTATCAGAGGAAGTTTACTACTGAGCAAGGTGGTCATAAAAATACGTGTGTGCTGGCCAGCAGAGCATTCACCAGTCTAGTGCAAACAGACAAACACAGGTCCAGCTCTCGACTGCATGAACACGATCCTGGAGAGCAAAGAACTACTTTGGGCCCAGTAGCTCAGTGTTGAATAGGAGAAGGGACAGCAGCAGTCCTGTCTGGACTGCCATTATAAATGGGGGTTTTATGAGAATGCTTGGAAAGTCAAAGGGTTTGTCTGGCTCATTGGCACTGCTGAACTAAGTACGTACAAGTGTGCTCAGGTCCTGATCCATCAGAGTATTTATAAGCATACACAAAGTGTTCTAGCATTGAAGTATTTTGAAACATGATGCTTAAGTATTTTACTGATTCCGAGCTTTAATAACAGGAGATGAAGGTAACAAAAACCCTTTTCCTATCTCCTCAGTGAAGGTTGTTGCCCAAATCCTGAAAAATCAATTTTAAGGGGATATTTTGGGCTAATGTTTTGCTTAGGTCAGATTCTTCAGTTCCTGCATTGAGGGTGCTCCTAGTAGAGTCTCCATGCGTTTTGATAAAATGTGTTTTGGTTTGGGACCCTCTGTGAGAAGAGTCACTTTTCATTAGAAAAAGTGCTCTATCAAACATCAGAAGAAAGAATGGGAAATTCAGCTTCATAGCCGGGTGGTCTAAATATTGGCACATGATCCTCTGCAGCAGTTTTAGATTTTGAAAAGCAGCTTTTCCAGCACGTGTTCAGAATTGGAATAATTTACAATGTGAAGAAAAAACAAATTACAGATTTCCAGTGTAAGTATCAAGGACCAGTTGTCTCCCGTTTCCACATATTGCTTCTTGTGCCAGGTTTCAGCTGCTGAGAAACTGATCAAAGCTCAGGAGAAGGCCTTTTCTGGGAGTGAAATGCACAAAAGCTAAAGGAGACTTAGTAATGTGAGCTGCATAATTTGTATCCTTATGTCATGGAAAGCTAGAGTCTAGTCATCCTCCTCCTGACCCTGGAAGTGGAAGAGTGGTAAACATGGCTAGCTGTTTATCCTCAGACAATGTCAGCCACAGCTGGTTGTGTTGCACGTGGATTCACCTTTGCTTCTGTGCAAATCACAGGAAGAACAGCTTTTCCAGAGATCGGAAGTTCCTGAGTTTATTGTGTGTGGTGACAGAAATAAGTTACAGAAACTGCTGATAAGGTGCTGATTTAAGGAGATAGAGACTGTAAGTCGTGGGTTTCAGTGGATAGTTTTACCTTAGAAAGGCTGAATAAAAGCAGAAAGATTTTTGATGGTCTTCAGTGATCCATATATTGAATTTGAGAGCTATATTCCCTCCAAAAGCAAGGAGACAAAATTCAGTTGTCAACAGAGTGTATTTGCCTAGATATTACATTGTCTAGCTCCTCAAAGAAAATGTCGGTTTGCTGAGTGAACACAATCCCCTTTGCTTCGCCATCTTTGCATTGATGTCTGCACAAATTCTTTTTGTTGTTGCTGGCTGGGGGTGGTTTTTTTGTATGAATTAGGTCATTTTTCAGTCTCCTTGCATTGGAGCATGATAACGAAATCCAAAGTGACAGTTCCCCAAATGTTACGTTGTTTTTGAGAGGCAGGTGTGAGGCAGCAAAGACAGGATTTGCCCTTGAAAGAACTAAATCTCTTGGAAAACAGAATCTCAGATCCTTCCAAACGCTTCATTGACCGACTTTTCAGCAAACTGCTGAAAACCTAATTGGACAATGTTTTGGTTGGTAAAACAGATCTAGGAGACAGTCCATAAGCAAAGGGAAAGATGAGCAGGGAAATCTGAGATACACACCAAGTTAGTGTGGAAATGACCATCCTCTCAGGCTGATCTGAGCTTACTCAGACTACTACAGTGTGCAAGAAGCAAGGAAACAGCCCCAGGCTACTGCTTCTTCCTTTATCCGCTTCTTTGTGGTGAAGTCTAGTTAGTTCAAGCCACGTAGACCACTTTGCTGAGGCAAGAGGGGACAAGCTCAGCAGTACGGGCAGATACTGGGCTCCAGGGAACCAGAACTTCAGCTTGTTTAGAGGGGGAGTGGAGGGTTGAAGGAAAAGGCAGAGGGTGCGCTCTCTGCTACCCATGGTATTGCTGCAGCTTGCTCTCCATTAAGTGATGCTGCACCATACTCAGTGGCAAGGAATCATGATTAACTCTCTTTCCAGGGCTTCCTTCATTGCCTTCTCTTTTAGTTAACTGCCTGAAAAAGAAGATGAAAAATCCTAGGGTTTGCTAGATGGTCCTGCCCTAATGTGATCCCATCAGGATAATAAATTTTTTTTTGAGATCATGCTGAACTCCTTGCAGGAGCAGCTATAACATTTCCTTTTTGGAGTGGCAATATTTTGTTTTCTTCTCTGATGAGAACAAAATCCATGACCCGTGTTCTGAAATGTACAGCATATAAAGAATTCTGATCAGAGACATGTTTACCTCGGGGTTAAGATGTTCAGAATGTTAATATCATTGTGTTGCATTCCACTGCAAGCACACATGCTCAGAAAAATTAACGCTGTAGGCATAATACTTGTGGTTTAGGTGCATACTTTCTCACAAAGTTGTTACAATGAAAAGTACTGATATCAGAGGTCCAGGAATGTAGAACTGACATCTCTTTGCATCCTATATGAGGCCTGTATGTGATAAAGGATTAATATGGTGTGTAAATAGAGTCTGTACCACAAGAGAATGAGCATTGCAGAAAATCAGGCTCTGAAGATATAGCTGAAATAGAGATGGAAGAACAAACTTGAGGATTCAGAATGAATGAAAGGACCGCATCCTAGCAGGTCATTGCAGATTTCTTCTGGAGATCCCCATCTCTGCATAGAGGCACATATCTCCTTGATGTTTCTGACTCCCCACTATTTCAGAGGATATGCAGTCTGCATGTAGCTGTAGCTGTTCAGTTGTACTTGCTGGTAGAGCTGAATTTGTAAAATCAGTGTAAAATTAGTAACAGTGTATAATTATTAAAGCATATTTGCTGAAGTAAATCTCTCTTTCTTTCTCATCTTAAATTAATTCTGGGCAATGTCCCTTCCCCCTACAATTTCAGTTGGAACCACTGTACTAGTATCTCCTTTTTACTGGTCTCATAACCAGCTGAAGTTCAACCTAGCCAAAAAAAGCCCATTATCTTCCCTATACCCTGTCTCCTTTCTTTTGGCCTTAAGTCCATTTCTTTGTCTTTCCCAGTCACTGAGGAAAACATAATCATTCAGTGTATTTCTCAGGCCTGTTTCTCAGACTTGCACTTCACATTTGACTTGTCTCGTTATTACATCCCTGTAGAGTCTTTTCTCTATAGTATCTCTATGATAATGACAGCCACAGGGCTAAGCTTTCATCCTAGGACTTGAGTCTCTGCCACTAAAATATTCTTTTCTCTGCCTTGATGATTTGGATTGCTCTGTCCAGAGTGATTTTGCTGTTACCATTCTGATTCATCTGCACAGACTCACTTGTTCTTGTATCTTTGTCATGCTAGGCATAAGCTGCTTGTTGTCACCCTGAAGACTGTTCCTTGGTATGAACTCTGGCCCTTTGTCATCTGTCACTCAGTATAATAGGTTATGCATGGTAAAACAGTTGTGGGCTGGAGTCTGCTTCTCTTCTTCACATGCAACAGTATATTACTCCTGCAGTAGCCTCTTTGGTTTTGATGGGCATACTTGAGAAATTGCATGCAACCCATTCTGATTAAGGGTAGGAAAACCTGCCCTGAATTATTATTATATAGTAAATAGTCTCCAGATGCAATTGTTGGATCAGTTTCAAAATCAGTATCCTTTGAAATAGTAAAGTAACAGTAACAGATGTATTATCATGTTAACATGCATTACAAACGAAGTAATAGATGCCTGGGCATGAATGCCCTGACTCTTGCTACATCCATCAGCTCATGTTTTGTAATAACTGGGGTAAGGAAAAAAAAAATAATTAGCATAATTAAACTTATATGCAATGAGAACAGTAATACTCCACCATCGGTTAGTTTAGAAAGTTTCCAGAGAAGCTTTCTCTGGTCTTCTATATCTGATCTCCCTGTGCCCAGGGCTACCCTTTTTGCAGTTAATAGTAGTCATTCTTGGTAATGATGAAACTGTTTACAAATGAGCATTAATGGCAACTGAATTATGTATCATGAAATAAACTAGAACAAGCTCCTCTGGCCCCAGAGAATCATGCAGTCATTGAGAGATGATTGGATTTAACAGTTTCACTGGACAAAACAGCTCCTTTCAAGTCTTAAGATTTAGACTCTCCTAGAACAGCAGCTGAAATTCATTGCCATGATGAAGAATAGTTTGTTTATTTATAGAGTGGGTGAAGATCTGTTTCTAAGTGTATTATGCTTTATCAGAAAGTTAGCACTAACTACAGTGGAATAGATAATAGCCAAACACTTGGAGATTGCTGAAGTTTGTTTTTTAAATGGTGTAGAGTGAAAATCAATGGTTTATGTAGACTATTATGTAAAAAAAAAAAATAAATCATAAACCCTGAAAGTGGCACTACTAAGTAATGAACTGTTTTTCCTTGTTTTTTCCCTTTGAGGATATTCCCTTATTTTCAATTACATTAAGAGTTCATTCATTTAAGAATACCTTTCTATGTCAGTGGGAAAATATTCTGTGTATGTGAATGTGACATGCATTTAATGACAGTGACAGGAAATTGTTCAATTTTCATAATGTTCTGCATAAAGCACTGCATTTTTAGAAAAGGCTTGCTTAAGAGTGAAATCAGTTTCGTTGATAAAGTAGTAGTGTTCTGGCTGTCGGATTGCACTGTTCTGTGTGTTAGGCAAAAACGGTGAGGAGGTGCTCTGTACTAAAGTGCATCTATGTGAGAGATGTTAATTTGGCTTTTTAGCAGGTGAAGTTCTTAGATGTCACTCCAATGACATCCATTCTGGTGGGAGTTAATCTCCGTAGAACTGATCCAAGTTGTAGAGAAAGAATGATTTCCTAAAGCAGCAGACCATATTAGCATCTGCAGTGGAAGTCTCTGTTTCTGCCACATTGCCCCCACAGTGCTTTATACCATGGGGGTTCGTCTAGAAGCGTGCAAGTGCAGAAGTTTTCTCTTTATTTTCTATTCTTGCCTCACCCAGAGGCTTATTCTGTCACTCTGCGTTCCTGTGAGGGAAGGGATATAACAGGGATTTTTAAAAAATTGCTTTCCAAATTTTTTTGCCTTATTCCAGTTCTGCCACCACACTTCAAAGTGTGAGTTTGCTTTCATGCTGTTGCTGTAAATACGCACCCTGGTGAAACACAGCTGGCAGAAAACGGAATCAATTTAAAGCAATGCATATAAAACTGAAGTAGGTGCTGCACGGAGTCCTCCTGCAAGTTTGTGGCTTTGCTGCCACTTCTCAATTTTTAAAAAAATGCCTTTCTCTATACTGTATATTTGGTAAAGATCTAAAAGGGGATGTGGAGCAACTAAATGCTGTGATCCTGCTACATGCATGCTTATGGATGACCACAGCGACCATGCAGAGTCGTAGTTAAGATTCAGTAGATTTCCATCCCATCTCCAAACTGCAGGTAACCCTGTAGAGCAAAGATGGCTCCAAAGGGAATTTGAAGAAAACATCAGAATTTACTGGACCCTACATTTCAGAAAGAAAAGAAGTGGAAAAGCATATCAGAGGAATGTTTTTTCTCCAATTCTTTACATTTACAGGAATTTGTAGGAAAATCACAGACAGATATGATTTGTTTTCTTCATTTGTGGAACATTTAAATTGTGTCAGTATTATTATGCAAACATAATATTCAGCCAGATAGTATTAAAACATTGGATTCCTACAGTACCATTCTTTTAAGTTGCAGGCCAAGGGAAATGATTTTTCTTAATAATCTTCTGATAAAATTCCAAATATTGATTATTTCTTTTTGCCCCACAAGTGAAGCAGTTAGGGGGAGATGCCAAGATCTTAAAAACTGTTCCAGTGTGTTGACTTGTATGCCTGATGGCTTTGTAAATGTTTACAACACTCCTGTCATCTTTCTACACATGCACACAGAACTATCGTAATATTCTCATCTGCTACAACATTACGTGGTGTTGTAGAGATCACAAAGAGTCAGATGAGCAGATCTACTCCAAAACAAGCAGTGATATCATGACTAAATGACCTCCTCTTTTCTATTGCTGTCAGTGCCCAAGGCCAAGAAATGAAAGGTTTTAATCTATTCTGAAACCAGAGTGTTGATGTGCTGCTGTTGGGCTGTGACAAGCAGCAATAAACTGTCTTCTAGGTATAATGGTGAGGACTGCCATGCACTAAATTCCTGGTGTATGAGCTAGAGCTGGCCTTACGTCCTATTTACTTTTCACTTTTGATGAACTAGATTTTGAGACCATGGTGCAGACTTTTTTTTTACTAGTGTATTTATTGAGAAGAGTTAAGGTCTGTGCCAAAAAAATCAGACTAAGGATCCTTCAAGGTACTGAGGGGTTTTATTTCTTGCTTCAGGAAGCATGCCACCAGTGCAGCTTTACTTAGAGTCTCACATAGGTAGGTAGTCAGCTTCTTGTCTGTCTTGTCAGTGTGTCACTTACCCTTTCTGCTCCTGCCTCGCCTGTCGTTGCCATCATCATCGTTGTCGTTGTCTGTTCCGCACTGCGCGTGGTGGCCCCACCTCATCTTCTTGTCGGGTGTCATTGATGTCACAGCACCCATGGGGAGGAGTGACATCTGAGAGCTGGCTGGTTCCCTCTGCAGGATCATACCGTATGATTGGTCAAATACTTCATCTAGTTTTTTGCCTAGCCTTTTCCAAGATTGGGAACTCCATCTGGAATATGTGCCAGCTGAACTGGCTCTCTGAGTTATATCAGATGTGTGAGATAATGGCTTAAGCCAGTAACATGTTACATATATGTGTGGGGTTTCTTCCTCCTCTGCAACTGGTGGTGTGGCATACTATATATACTATATATACTCATACTATATATAGTCAGTGTCACACTACTCACTGCACCTGAGTATGGCACCGCCAGGCCTCTAGCAATGTCACAGAAAACAGAATTTGAGACCTTTAGCCAGCAGCAAAATACGCTGTCAGAGTCATTAGACATGGGAAGTGCATTAGAGAGCATTGTGAAAGTATATTCTGTCTAATCACAGCTACAGGCAGTGTCTTTCTGAAACAAGAAATAAATCATCATAATGAAGGTCTGATTTAACAGCAGAAAGTCAGGAGAAGTTTATGTGGTGCTTACCTTAAAAGGGATGGTGAACCTCATTTTTTGTGTCTGTAATTGTTCTAATGAGTTATTGTAAATGTTTCATTATTAAGTTTGTGATGCTTATCCCATTTCCCAAAGGTAAATACTGTTTCTGGAACTGGAATATCTCAAAATCCTAAGCAGTGAGGTGTTCTCTTGCAGAGAGGTTTGCTCCTGTCACTTGAGAAGAGCAGCAAACCCCTTACATGAACAACTGTGGACAAAGATAATTGTAGCTGGTGTCACAATCTGTCCTTGTGCACCTTGCCAGGAGAGCACCATTCTCACGGGACTGAAACAAAGTGCACAATCCTATCCAGTTGCGAGTTCCCTCCATGGATCAGTGCTCCTGCCCCTCAAGCTTTGCAGGTACAGCTCCATCTCTGGCACCCAGCAGCAGCGGTGTTCAGTATCCCGTAGGCTAGCTGCCTAAGGATTATGACACCTATGCCACACCTGCCCTTCACCTCTACCACGGTCTACTGCAATCATCTGTAGTGTATCATTTCCCTAACAGACAGCTCAGATTCCTGGAGCACAACAAGCTCCTGAACAGAGTTTAGTTGCCTGGATATTTACCAATCTTCCTCTCTTGTTTTAGATCATAGGCAGCCCTCCCAGTAATCTTGCTTCTGGTAATGGAACATCCCTTTGTTCAGGAAAGTAGCCTGCATTGCTAAACTCTCTCTCGAAACTGGTTAGTCTTTTTATTACTACTGCTCTGGCAAATGGAAATTCAGCATCAACAAAAACATTAGAGAGAATCCATTCAAAGTCAGTGGGATCATGGGCAGAACCCCTCCTGTTCCAGAAAAGAAGATGCATTCAGCTTTTCTGTCATAGCTCATTAAGCAAAATCGAAATTAATCAATATAGTAGAATTTCTTCATTTCCAGCTGTGAGAATCTGAAGTTATGTCTCTGACATATGGGCTCCATTTCTCTTTAGAAATTCTGCTTAGGCTTGTAGCCTTCATTTTAGCAGAGACTCAACAGCCTGGGTCCCAGATGTATACACTGATTTGTTTGTGCCAAGAAAATATCATTCACAATTACTTATGAATGAAAAAATGTGGACAGAATTACATCTATAGCATCTGGCATAATGGGGACTTGAATCTTTAATCTTAGGAGGGCCTTTTTAATGCAATTTTAAAAACCAGTGCATAGTTGAAAAAGATTAGTGTTGTCTGTGTTCATGGGCTCTTCTATGATTTAGGTCTGGCTGTTTATATGGCACTGTTGAATCTTTCTTTTGGGTGTAGACTTAATATTGCTTCTAAAATGTGCACATAATGACATTTCTGCTTTTATAAACTATCTGCCCAGACACGAACACTCTAAATGATAGAACAAACAATGCAATTCTTTCTTCTTCTTTTTTCTTTCTCTTCTCTCCCCCCCACCCCCTTTATAAAGGGAGAATCTCTTGTATGGGTTGGAAAGCCATAGCTGTCTGACATGCCAGTGGCAGAAATTGAGTTCAGATGAGGAGAGTGCTCTTTATTCAGTGACCCACAGTAATTAATGGCAAAAAGAAAGTGTTTAGCTTCTTGCTTTAAAATTGGTGGTTTGGGATTGCTGTTTAGATTTCTGAAATGGAAAGATATTGATGCTCTTTGTGAAATAAATGCTGTAAAATGAAAATAAAAATTTAAATATCCCTGCAGCTTCATTGTGGCCCCTTTTTATATAACCTCTGTTCTAGAAAGTAGAGAGATTACATCAGCACAATGAGGTTTAAAGTTTAGCAATTCCCCTTCAATACCGTACCTGTATAATAAATTTTTTATCCTTTCTACTTCAGCTTTTATGAAAATACTATCCTGAAATTCAGATGTAGTTTTTCACCTACCCTTACTCTGAAAGTTGGTATCTTGAAATTACTTGACATAATATCCTGTCCTTCTGCCATGTTTTTCCTGTTAACATTATTGATGGAAGATGCTCAGAGAAAACTGCTCAAGGCTGAATGCATCTGGGATACAGATGGAAGAGCTACGTGTGGGTGCAGTGACATGGAGCATGCTCTGCACTAGGTGGTGCTGAGGGGAGAAACTACAGCCTCCTTTAGTACTCCAGTAAACTTACTGCCATTATCTTTAAAATAAGAGGAGTTCAAAGATATTTTGAGGCACATAGAATGGATTTCTTGGATTCCTAGGTTTTGGGTGTGCTCTTCTGAGGAAGGGCCTCATGAGAAAAATGTGATAAATTCTGTAGGAAGTGTCTTATTTGTACTAATGGGTTGCATGAATGTAAAATATGTCTGCTGTTCCTAAGAGACTGAAGCCCCTAGTAGTATGCCTCTGTATCGCGGCCAGAATTTATGCTTTTCCAGCACATATTATATGAAGGTACTACCTCAACCTGTGCAACCATTCAGAACATAAGACTTTTTATGTCTTACCTAAAGAAAAGGGAAAAGAATTTCCAAAACAGGTACTTCACTCATAAGCACTTTTGAAAATCATGTGGATCCCAAACTATATTTAGAAGCTTAAAAACAACAGCTTCTTTTGAGAATTTTGTTCATGCTTTCCAAATTTGATTGCTTTCAGCTATTCAGCTAAGCATATAGCAAGGCACATAAGTAAAATTATTGCAGTTCATAGAGGTGCTAAGTACCCTGTCATTTTATTGACAGTTTATTTACTGGAGTCAGAATCTTTTTTTTAGATACCTTATCATATAGCTTGCTACAAATGTCAGCATCCAAGTTTGAAAATCATGGCCATAATCACTTACATCTGAGAGATAACCCCTCTAATCTTAATTGATGAGGCAGTTCCTTGAGTTATCTTGATGCTTTCCAGGTAATGTTTAGACAAAAAATGTCTGCTTTATTGCTTTTCAGTCTGAAAACTACAGATCTAGTTCTAGAGAGGAAGCCTGGAAAACAATGACCTCCTTGTCAGAGACTCTGGTTTCAGTTGGGAACGGTCACTTGGCCTGTTTAGTTAATAAGCCCCAGAAACCTGAATTAGAAAGAGTGAAGGATGTTAGTTTAGAAGGTCAGAGGGTTAACAATGGAAGGAGCAGTTGTACTCAAGGTCATTTTCTGAGCAAAGTTTAGCAGGATAAAACAAAGATAGGAGAAGAATTCGTAGGAGTTAAAACACCCATGGCTTACATATTTCTAGACCTCATCTTCTGACAGTATAAATCATCATCTCTTCACTGGGACTAATAGAATTATAGTTGTTTATATTGGTAAAGACTAACCCTGAACCCTTAGATGACTTTACTGCTTTGAAATCGGCTGATGAAAAACTTTTCCAAGACATTTGGAATTTTAAATTGAGTTAACGGATGCGATCCCTATTTCCTGGTTCTAATTGATGTGGAATGTGAAATACTCTGTTTTGTTAGAAAAAGGAAAAATGAATTTTCTTCATTTTCCTTTTGTCTGCCAGATGTCTGTAGTGGAAAGCTTTTGAATTTAGCATATACACAAAGGTCAGGGCATCAGAGTCAAAACTACGATTGTGCAAATGGCATGGCCTCTATAGCTTCAGGACATGGCCCTGTTGGGAGTTCAGTCCAGACCTAAATGAGAATATGTTCCTTTGAATTCACTCATTCTTCTCCTGGACATTTGGAAAAAATAACATGGTCCTCTGTCCCTGGGGATGAAGAGTCTCTGATGACCGTGCATCAGCTTGGTCCATCTGCCTGAGTAAATCTCAATAGACCTGTGCTGTATTCAGAGAAGAGCTGACACCATCTGATTACTTTTATATTGACAGCTACAGCCTTGTTCAAGCAAATGAGGATTTCAGACTTCCTGAAAGCCTCTGTGAAAATCACCAATTTCTAATGATGTCATGATAACCCCTTCATGAAAAAGAAACTTTTCTGTATTAGTGATTATGGGGAGTGTTTCCAATTCAGCAACCAAACTTCATCAGTGTCACAACCTGAAGTATCAAACCATGAGCTGTGAAAGACACAGTGTGCGGCTCTTACTTTTCTCACTTTCAGTTATTTCGTGTGACCACGTAGAGAAACTACTAGCCACAGCTCAAAGGAAAGGTTGGGGTTTAAGAGCTGCTTTATCAACAGCTCTGCCCCGTGCCTGATTCAAGTGCACATATGGAGACATCCCCTAAATACATCCTATAAGGTATTCTTAAAAACCTCTGTCTGGGAAACAGTAACTATGTTCCTGTCTGCTAAATGTGTGAAAGCTTACTTGGCTTGGGGATGGCTTGATTGTATTTCCTAGGGATTTATGTAGGCCAGCGTGTCCCAGCCTTGAGAGCCCAGGAAACTCCTGCCTCAGATCCTGTGCTCTTCTACCCCAGGCTTTGCCTTAGGTTGCTGTCAGTCAGTGCAAGGGACATTGTTGCTTAAAGAGCTTTTCATTATTTTGTCAGAAATGAAGGTATTGGGCTGAAGGGAGGCATCCCCAAAATTAGTTGAGTCAGTCTGAACAGACTATTTCATTTACTTTCCTTCAGTAAAGGATAAGCTGGGGAAAGAGAAAAGGAGGCTAAAATCTGTTCTCATAATTTGTCAGAAATCTAGGGGTATTCTCCAGGATCTTCATTCAGAGAGCCATCCTTGGTTCGCAGATCTACAAAAAATCCTTTAAAACATGCATAACACTCTTCACAGAGGATGTTTTTCACTCCCAGGCCATTCTCAACTCTCATGGATTCTGAAATTCAATAAACTGGATTTTTTTCCTTTTCTTCCTTAAGTACATTATTTTCCCCGATAAAACATAAAACTCTGTTTAATTATGTGAATAGATTTTTTTTTTCCTGTTCCTGCAAGACTGGATTTGAAACTTGGCAGATTGTTCATGTTGCTTCAAAATTGTTACTTTCTACCATGTTGGTTTAACTGAACCAAAGGGGCTTGGGGACTGAGAACTGTCTTTCAGCTGCCAAGCCACATGCAGAATCTGACTTGGGAGACAGGAACTGTCCAAGGCAGCTGGTGATAGCTGGGCAGTCTGTCCAGAAGGCAATGTCACTTATGTTCCTAACACTCTCTTAGTCAACACTCAGATTCTGTGCATGTACGTTAAAAGGTCCAGCTACTAAAAATCTATATTGGATGTTAGTTATCCAGTGTGACCCTTCTGCACAACTATTAAGAAGTTTGTAGGTGTTTTTCCAAAATAGTGATCTGAACTAATTTATATTACAGACAGAATATTAATCTGGGATTTAGTGATTTTGATTTTCCTGTCCACTGATATTTGTGGGTTTGTTCTGGTACTGGGCCAAGAAAACACACCCATGAGCACCTCTAAAACACAGTTCATAGTTATTATGTTACTAGCATTGCTACTGTGGTTGCTGGGTCAGGATCAAATTGCTCAGCACTCTGCAGAATTAATGCCCAAGTGGAAAGACAATCAAACTCCCTTTGTTTTCAGAATAAGAGCAGCAAATTTTACTTTGCTTGAGAAAACAATTCTCCATTTTATTGTATTCCTGTAGCAGTTCAGAAAAGAAGACGGACAAAGCAGGTGGCCATCTTAAAGCCTAACTCTGGAAGAGAACATGGATCAAATAGTTCCTCTTGAAAGCTAATATTGTAGGGAATGAATTAAGGTGATAATATTTATTTTTCTTAATGAACATCACTCTGGCAAACACTTTACTGTCTATCTCTAACAATGCAAGAATTAATTTACTTTCATATTAGTTAGGTCGCAAAAGCCAAAAGAAAAACCTGGGAGTAGAAATACCTCTATCATTTTATCTTGGGAATAGTGGGTATTCTTTGAATTTAATGAGAGTGCAGTAGAAGATACAAGACACACTGCAAAAATGCTGTTTACTCTGAATACATTCGTATTACATTTCACCTATTGTTGTGCCAGAGGCCCATTGTAAATTAATTTGGCAGATGAATTTACAACAGCAGTTTGCCTTCCAGCTGTATAATTTATTCATGTCAGAAATAATTTATTATAGTCCTCCTTAAACCAATCTTTTTTTTCTAGGGTACCACCTTAGTAAATAAAATTTATTGTTTACACTGAGCGTCATGTGACTTCACAGTGGTCAGTCAATAGCCTCAAGGGGATAGTTTTGGTCACATTACTGGTCACTTATTTGGATGGATGATGGAGTGCCTCGGTCCCATCTGTACATACATTACTATTTTTTTGTCTTAGGGGCACTGTTGGAAAGATTAATTAGGTCCATCTGCAGGGAAGGATCAGCCTTAGGGAATTCAGGTAAATAAAATAAATGCCAAGGGGAAAAAATGCTGAGGGGGATGTTTTGAAAATCAAACTGTTTTCCGTAACATTAATGGGGAAATTACATACAGAAGGAGACTGAAAGAAAAGTAAAACAGCCTTCTAGTCTGGGTTATTTCAGCATGACCTGATAAACATCTCCTATTGCTGCTGTGCTAAGATAAGGATCTATGAAGAAGATTTTAACAGTGAACAATATTCTCAGCTAATATAAATCAGCATAGCTTTCTGATCTCAGTGGAGCTACCTTCACTTTATAGCAGTAGAGATTTGAGTCATATCTGCCATAATGTTATTTTTTCTGCCCTTCATTCGAGTGAGTGATCCAAGACGTGCAGTAAACAGATCCTAATTCATATTCTGTGCTCATTTTTTTTTTTGTAATATAACAGTTCCATTTTTTTTGTGGGTCTTACGTCCTACTTCTGGTTTTCTTACCTTTAAGCTTCTTTCCATATTTTCTTCCTTACCTTTTTCTTCCTTTTCCTCCAAAACATTCAGCATTCAAATGAATCTACTAGCATTGAGCTAAATGATATGATCACTGCTTGTAAAACAGAAACTTGGTTCTTACTGACTTTTATATCCTTATTATTAGATGGATAAGTAATTGGTGCAACTAGTACATAGTTTGTATTAAATTTGTTGCCCATTAAGTTATATCTCATTCTGTTGCCTTATCAGTCTAAGTGGGGATTAATATTCCACAATGCCACAGGATTACGATTCACAATATCTTTGTAAAAGACAAAATGGAAAAACTAAAAGGCCATTTTTCTCACTGAGCTTTGTCTGTCCTAAGGGACTGAAATATAAGACTTGTTTTGCTTTTAAACTTTTGTTGGAGTGAAGTTGGGTTCCTTATGAGTCTGGAATTCGACTCCTGCTGACTTTTAAATTAATTGGTAAAGCCAGAGAAACGTGAAGGCATATTTTTGAGATAGAGAGGGAAAACAAAAATAAATTAGAATGAAAGGGAAGAACTGTACAGGAGGGATACAAAGAAAAACGTAGCTCAAAGGGCAAGGAGGGAATGGCTGTTGCTGATCAATTCAAGCATGATGTATACCTGAAGAACTACTGGTGAGAGGATAGATGTTGGCTCTGGAAATACACATACCTGTCACCAACCTGTGCTAGCAGTGGTGGGCCCTCAGTCTCAGAGAGGGACAAATGGTTTTGCAGTTGAACTTCGAGGTCTAATTCTAAACAGTTAGTGAGTTGGCTGCATGCAGTGTTTGAAGGAAACTGCCTCTCTGTGTAAGTAAGGTGTGAATGTGTACACATTGCCAGACAGAGACAGTTAGACACTCTGGAGTGTGTATGGGTTTGTGGTTCAGAAACTGTACTGTCTAGGTGGGTCAGTACCTCACAGTCTTTAGATAAGATTATCATGTAAATAAAACCATCATTGGCTCTCTAAGTATTTAGGATTAATAGCTCAATGGACTGCCATTGCAGAATAGAACCTTTATCTCCCAAAGGCTCTTGTTCCTTCTAGCTTGCTGCACTTTCTGGATGAAGGGTATTCTGAAGGTTCTTTCCAGGTCTTCATGAAATAGGCCAATGGCCAAAACCTAGAAAACAAGTCCTACCTGTTAGAAGTACTCTCACAGCTAACATCTACTGGAACAGTTCATACAAGTGGTGCGGCAAATGACAGAATAGTTGTAGAACTTAAATGATCCTTTAAAGAATAAATTGTCCTGCCATTAATATCTTCTGGACCAGTTTATTTTCTCCGTTAGAGAAAGGTGTTTCCTGTCTGATTTATGCTGCACATTCTTATTACCATAGGTAATGAGCTAAGGACTTTGTCCTGCAAAGAGTGAGCTGTATCACTGGGCTCCATGTGTACATACCTTCACTGTTTTCTAGCAAAATTATTTGTGTGTCTTTCCCTCCCCCTCCAAAGTCCTTTGTTTGTTTGTTTGCTTTGGAGTATTTTTGAGGTGATTGGAAATCTTTAAACAAAGAATTTCAGATGGGGAGATTCTCCTGTCATTTATTAGAAAATGAATAATGCTTTGTGCTTTGTTTGGTGGTGTTTGGTTTTTTTGGTTTTTTTGGTTTTTTTTTTTTTTAGAGAGACCCTGTGCTGAAAACAGGTATTCCTCATTTTAATTTCCTGGAAAAAAACACATTCTCCATTGAAACATTTCAGTTAAAGAACTATGCCAGATCTCCAGAGTGTCATTCTGGAAAGACAGGGGAAAAAAAAAACACTCTGTAGAAAAAGAGTGACTATCAACAGACAAATATTTGATTCTGCTGTGTGGTTCTTACTCAGGTAAAATTTATTCTTCCTGACATAAGAAGTAAGAGCAAATTCCAGCTTATAGAAGGTGGAGAATCCTGTCTAACATATGGCTAAAGTAACTCCCAGAGCTACACATTTTCCAGGAGTGAACCCATTTTATACATACCTAAGGTAACCAACTTGTTCATTTTATGTAGTGAGTCTAACAAGTGAAGAACGGTTGTGGATGTACCATGAAGCTGACTTAGCAATGGGTTTCCTAGAATTGACAGACATCTGGCTGTGTTCTGAGTGGGAAATCACAGACCTCTGAATGTTTTGAGTATTTCCTTATGCACAACAGCAGCAGAAAAATTCCACATGCCCTAACCCATCAAATCCTGTTCCTCTTAGTCATGTGGATAAATCACTGCAGTAAGGAACTTTAATCTACTGTCTTTGACCTGAAACTGAGGGATTCATAACAATGACCATAGAAATGGTTGTGGAAAGTCTGAGAGGCACAGAGTGGCTCTCAAATCTTTAGCACACTGGTGTTAATTTAGGTAAGTGTGAAATAGCTTGATGTGCTTCTCCATAAAAACTTGTGACCGCCATGGGCTCTGCTCTTTCCACAGCATTAGGAGTACCCTCTGGTTCTGCAGCCGCATCCTCCAGCTGCCAAAAGCAGTTGTGTGGCCGTGGCTGGGAAGGTACAGACATTGTGTGTGTCTCTCTCCTTCATCCTTCTCAAAGGGGCCGACTCAGATCAGGGGGCAGTGGCAGCTGCCTTACAACAGTCTGCTACCCCGCAAGGGGCTATGCTCCCTGACACCTTTTTGGCCTGGTGGTCATCCAGATTAGCAGTGTTGGGGGCAGGTTCGTTGGTGTGCAAGCTGCCAGGTTGGGAGGCCCGTGAGTGGGCAACTTGGGGCAAGGGCGTAAACTATTACTGTGCCTCTGCATTGCTGTGGCAATCCCTGGATCAACCCAGTGGGAGCCCAGAGAGGCTGCCCTTACTTAGTTTACCCTCTGTCTTCCCTGTCTGCCTCTGGGGCCCTTGAGCAAGTCCTCAATGTCCACCCCAGCTGTAAGACAAGTGACAACCGGGCTGTCCTTCCTGGGAAGGCCCGGGAGGCAGCTGGCAGGCTGCAAGGCAGGCAGGGAGCAATGGATGGAGAACTGGAAGGATGGATGGGTGGGTGGATGG
>NW_008584998.1:0-16283 GCF_000691845.1 Merops nubicus
CCCTAGGCCCGGCCCCCGCCTTGACGAGGCGTGAGGCCTCGACGGTCTTCTTCTGACCGCCCCTGACCACCACGGGCTGCCCATGGCCAGGCTGAGCCGTGGCTGTGTGCGGAGGGGTCACGGGGCCCTTGTTTGCTGGTGGGCAGTCACTTGATTCATCCCATGTTCTGCCTGTGCCCCAGGCCTGGCTTCGCTTCTTGGTCTGTTCTTGAGCGTTTGTTTGTCACCGGGGGGACATCAGTATAGTCAAGCTTTGCTTTCAGCTTTCTTCTTCCCTTTTGTGTGGTAAAAAAAAAAGTCACAGTCAGAAATGCAACACCACAGCAACCTGAAGTATGATAAAATTAATAACAGACACCTTGGAGACATAGGTTAAAGTAAGTGTAAGCTTAGACAGGCAATGTCAGAAGTCAGGAGATACTGTAGGGCTGCTCTTTTTCTTCCTTGGTTCCTCATCTATTTCTCAACCTCTCTCTCCTTCTGTCTCAGTTTTCATCCCCACAGCAGATCCTGCCACTTGGTCCTGCTGCTCCCCAGGAGCTGCGAGCTGCTGCTCCTGGTGCTGCCAGCTTCAGGGGCCTGTGACTTCTCTCTGGAAGAGTCTGGAAACGGCTGAGAAGAAACAGTCAGAGTTTTGGTGCCTGCTGGTCCTTTTGCAGGACTTCCCCATAGCAAAGAACACAAGAATATTTTTCTTGTGGACAATGTTTTTGATAAGCTGCCAAGCTCATCATTATCACCTTGCTAACACTAAGATGCGTTCTCTCACTTGCAACAAATGCAACCAAATTTAACATTTTTATTTTCTTCTATTTAAATCTCTAAATGTATACAGGTATACGTATTTAACTTCATCAGTCTTTGGCTAATTTCCTCAGAAAATTTTTAGATGGCATCTAACAGAAAGAGGCAACTTTCCCAGGTACCACCCTTAGTCTATGAAGCCAAGTAAGCCAGGAACTAAAACCAACTTTTTCCTCTTTGTGGCCACTAACCTGGAGGGGTTGGAGAAAAGAGGCAAATGAGGATAGAGGCAGTATTTGTACTATTAACTAGTATTGATTACTAATTATTAATAGAAATCAGTGTAGTAGATTGAGAAGACAGAACAGATGATGGTACAAAGAAAACATTTATCTGAAAGTGACTGTGGAGAAGAGTGATGAAAAAGCCCCAAAATTTAGTGGACAGCCTCAAGGCTTGGGGATAGGAATGAACAGAGTTTTCCATCCACACTAAATAAACAGGAGGCTTGAGGAGAACTTTAACCCCCCAGACAGTTTGCAAAACAAACAGCACATGCAGCATGTCTTGTTGGGTGTGATGGGCAATGATTTTTATCTACCAGAAGCCCCAAACAGATACAACATCACAAAAGGAAGCTGCTCTAGAATTCTTTTTGGTAAACAGAAAGGATATTATAAATAGTTTTAAAAGTCATTTGTTTATAGAAAATGACCTTTGATGCATGGCTTGTTTTTAACTGCAAATTTCAGTAGAGTCAAAAATAGATCTAGTCCTACAGTCCTGGATATCAGAGGGCAAACATTAACAAACTACAGAAAACTTATTGGTGAGGTTGCCTTGACCTAAAAGCTGAAGTATTTAAATGTGGTAGAATCATAGAAAGATCTGGGTTGGAAGTGACCTCTAAAGTTCATCTAGTCCAACCCCCCTGCAGTGAGCAGGGATATGTCCTACAGCCCTGGATATCAGAGGGCAAACATTAAGAAACTACAGAAAAATTATTGGTGAGGTTGCATGACCTAAAAGCTCAAGTATTTAAATGTGGAAGAATCATAGAAAGCTTTGGGTTGGAAGTGACCTCTAAAGTTCATCTAGTCCAACCCCCCTGCAGTGAGCAGGGATATTTTCAATTAGATCAGGCTGCTCAGAGCCCCATCAAGCCTGACCTTCAGTGTCTCCAGGGATGGGGCCTCCACCACCTCTCTGGACTTTAAATCCAAAATCAAAACTCCTGTAAAGCACTTTCATCCCCTAAAGGAAGCTGGAATAGGTCAAGAGCAACTGCAGACCTAGTGGACAAGTAGCCTCGTGAAAGAAGATATTAAAGTAGTGAGTGAACCTACAGGAGAGGAAAGAGGAGAGGGACCATTTGTGGAGTCAGAAACTTCAGAAAGAATGGATAAAAATGTCACTGAGCCAGATGTTGAGAAGAAAGGGGTAGCAGATAACAAAGAATTCTTTAACTAAATAAATAAAAGGGATTCAAAGGAGGAAGATGATGGTTGCCAAATGCCAAGGATGGCATGAAGGCTGAGGCTGCTCCAAATCTCAAATTAATACATTGTCTCAGTTTTCAATCCAAAAATGACTCCTGTGAGGGTATTGGCAGAGAATCTAGAGCAAGTGAGGGTCACATAAATAATGACATTAGCAGATGTGAAGTGGGAATGTGGGATTTTCCTTGTGACAAGCCCAGAAAAACTGCACCCCAAATGTTGAAAGAATTGGTAGCTGTCCTTTCAAGTCCTGAGCAATGATTTTGATGTTGGGTGAGTTGGGGGTGAAGCACTATTCCTGGAGAACAGGAAACCTCTCTTACAAAAAGGCAGAGGGAGTGAGGAGAACAGCAGCTCCATGCCCTGGTAACTTGACTGGAGAAAGTGTTGGAAGTGAAAAAAGGCTTCAACTACAATATGATTCATCAAAGCTAGATCACATCAGGCTAACAAGATCTTTGAGAAGGTGGTTCCTGAGGCAAAAACAATGCAGTGAAGCAAATCTGGATTATGCTACACATTGAATAGTGTATTAGAAATGGCTTAAGGTGGAAATGACACACTTAAAAACTCACAATGAGTGCTTTTGTGGCAACTTTAGAGTCTCCTCAGTTCAGTGAAACAGAAGAGGTCTGGGTATCACTGACAGTGCTTGCATGATGCCACTGCAAGGAATGCTAAACGTGTTCTAGGATGCATTATTTAGTACTTGTTAATTAGTTCAATGCATTGGAAGTGTGGCAGAACTTCATTTTATATTTATGTTGCTGGTCGTCTCTACAGCCCAAAGGATTTTTTTTCACCATTTTGATGTGTAACTTGGACCTGCATTTGCTTTATATTTTTAAGGTCTTTGTTTCTCAGATGCCTGGCTCGCATGTCAAAATTACATCATTTGCTAGATTTGTGCCCAGAAGGAGTCCCCACATTCCAAGGTAAAGCTGGCAAGGCTGTTAAGAGTTCTTCTAGTACCTGTGTTGCATGGAACGTGGCCTATTTGTCAGGTTCATCTTTCCATTCTCACCTAAGAAGTGACCCTACAGCTTTCAATATTTTTCTCTTGCCCTACAGGTCATCTTTGTGCTGGTGAATGCTTTAGAGCTGAGGTTGGTCACCTGAAATTTGTATCTTGTGTATCTCTGATGTCTTCCTTATTTTAAACAAGACTAATCTCTTTGGTCTTTCCTCTCAGGTCATGTTTTATAGGCTAGTGGACATTCCCCTGGCTTCCTTCCAGTCATTATGTCATCACATTCTCTGCAGGCCACATCTTAAAGGGTGATGCCCAATGGCTGGGCAATGTTCAAGATACTTTTGAATTCCAAGTCTGTCTGCCAACATATTTCCTCCAATATACTCAACAGTTTCTCCCAATTTTATGCCCACTCTAAATTTAATATACCTTATACCCCAAGGCCAGTGCCAATACTGAATATTACCAGACAGTGAAAGCACCTGAGCACTTTCCATCTTCCAGGACCATTGACAGTCATGACTCTGCAGCTGCTTTTTTCATCCCTATTGTCATTTACACCATATCTCTGTAGGAGGATCTGGTCTTGTACTAAGTCTTGTTATATTGGCTTAATTCTCTTGCAAGATTTATTTTCTTGGTTAACCTTCTTGGAAATCCATTTGGGTGGTGATGGCAGCATTGTCTTTGATGGAAGGTTGGTTGTTTCTAGCAAAATTCAAAGCCAAACCAATTTCTTCCAGCCCTCTTCCATGACTCCTCCTGTGAGCTGGGGTTTGTTTCCCAGCCCAGGGTCAGAGCTCCAGTCGCAGAGACTGCCAATGTGAAGCAGCTTAAATCATCCCAATGCTCTTAGCTCTTCACCAGAGTACTCAGATTGCTTTTGTATTCCTCAAAAAGCTTGGGGCCTGTCCCTTCCTCCCATTATTTAACCCCTAGCAGAAAGGTAAGCCAGGCATCACTGAGGCTAAACTCAGGATTCTTACTAAGCCAGCTTGCCAGGTCACACAGGGTCATGTCAATGAGGCAAGTAATTTCCTTTGTTCATAATTTATAAATATTTATTGGCATGGTTACTGGTGCAGTCCCTCTAGGAATACTGCCTGGGCAGTACAAGGAAATCGTGCAGGAAGTGACAGGAACAAGAGAAGTAGCCACGAGGTTAATGGCAGTAGCTATTAAAAGAAAATTGCTGGACAATTCACTTCAAAAATTCTGCTTCCAGGCACCAGCCAGTTTCCAAGGTGTGGTTTTGTTAGCAGAAAGTTTAAAAGACCCTGTCTGCAAGCTTAAAAAGGGACTTGAGGAGATATATTCATAACATTTTTCAGATATATCTGAGATAAACAAATGATGCACAGGTACATGTTTGTCAAAAGCAGGTTTAAAGCCTTTAATTGCCCTCAGGAGACTTTTCACCCAGTAATTTGTGCAGTCAGTTTTTGGGTGGTATAAACTTTTAGCCTTCTCCACATGTTGTGACAAGGAGCTCCATGGATATCTGTGTGCTGTGTGAAGAAGTGGGATATCCCAGTGGGAGCAAGAAGCAAACTGAAAAGAGCAAGATAAAAGTCAAGTTAAATGTCAGGTATATTTAGAGTCATAGGAGAACGTACCTCAGGAAAGTTACATTGCCCATACCAAAAAATAATTGCTATATGAGATCAAAAGTCATTAAGTTTCAACATAACAAAATGCAAAGATGTTGAATGTGACATATTCAGAGTTCTAATCATTATTTCTCTCCATTAACACAGGCTATGAAGACATGAAATATCAGAAGACATGAAATATCAGGAGACATACACCCCATAATATGAATGTGCTTTGCTGAAATCTGCAACAACTGCATGAAGTCACTGTACCCTGATTTTACTTCATGGAACAGTCAACATGGTTTTGGTAAAACATGAGGATATCTTCTCTTCCAGGTGCCCCCTGAGGGCCTCACTCCATACAGAAATAAAACTTCTGGAAACTGAACTCTTCCTTTGGTAGATTAAAGTGACTTTCTTTGAGCAGTTGGAGGTCAGTGACTGAGAGGTACAGAAATAACATACTCCACCTTTGTTAAGAAATTCCTGTTGGTGAGAATGATCCAGTGTTACAGTGAAGATTGTGCAACAGAAAAGCTTTTTATTGGGAAAAAAAATCTCTGAAAACTAAATTAAAAAGAAATGTTTTCAGAGAAGTACCTGTTTTTTAATATTCTTTTATTGGTAGAGCCTAATTTATATAAGCTGGATGTGTACCTGTGCAAGATGATTAATAAAGGTATATTTGAAATGCCTCAGAAGTGTGACTGAACAAAAAAAAACCCTTAGTTTGTGGTGTGAACTGTGACATTAATTTGAACATAAGTAAAAAAGCATAGACAGAGGTATTTATACCAGTATAAACAGGAACAGGTCATCAATTTTCAGAATTCATGAGGAAACTCCTCTGGAAAACACAGCTTAAATTTCAAAAATAAGCCATCACCAAAAGAATCAATCAATCTGTGATCTACAGATGTGGCAATGATATTTTTATAAAGGAATTATTTCAATTACACTTCTGAGTAGGGAACATAAGCTTTGATTCATTATCTCAAGGCATCTTCAAAAAGTCCTTTAAGAGCATAGTGAATTACACTATTGCTGTAAATTATATCCTCTTGCTTATAAACCCAGCAGTGAGTGAGGCATCCTGTGCCTTTCCTCATCTCCAATTTAGTCAGGCACCCTTCATGTCTGCTGAGGTAGACCCTGCTGAGTTCAAGGACAACATATAACACAATCCCACCTCTCTCATCCCATGCCAAGCTGTTTCCAGGGTGGTATATTCCAAACAGCTTGGCTCAGTCCAGTTTTAAACTCTCAGTTACAAGGTTCTCCTCTTTTTCCCTTGACAGGCTGTTTTGTCATTTAATGGAAACCGAGGAGAGTCAAGAGCCAAGTGCCACACTGAGAACCTGCTTGAGAGTTGTGATCCACTACAACATTCACCAAACTGCTCTTGTGATTGTTTTGCTCATCTCCTCCTTGAACTTAAATAACTTGGGGTGCCACTGGAGCCACCCTGGTGGCTCAGAAAGAGCTGAGGAACTTGGCCTGTAACTTTAAAGGGGAGGAGGATGCTCCTTTCTCTGTTGATACATCTTTGGGGAAGGAATTCTTCAATTAAAAGTTAAAATGTCAGCATTTTATCTTCCAAATCCCCAGCTTGGCTCATTATGGCAGGACACAGGAAGGGCTGTAGCCTGGTTTATTTCTTCTGCTTGATTTGAAAGAACCTGAATTAATGGTGTGTGTGGTGACGTGGGTTGCTCGTGGAGATGGAGAGGAGATGTAGGGTTGAGATGGAAAAAGGTGATGGGTTTTCTAATGCCTTCTCTACCCTCAAGGCCAAAACACTTCCAGCAGCAGTTTAGAATCTCCCAGGCACTCTGGTTTGTAAAATACTACATTGCTAATAAGGTAAAAAAAAAGCTAAAAGTAGCTGGTGGACCATGACTTGCTGCTGGGAAGGTTCAACCATCCCAGAGATGGGCTGTGGCTTGGCATGGAAGTTTAGGCATCCAAGCAGGGGACAAAAAGATGCAGATCCACTGCAGCCCAAGGGAAAAAAAAATGCATAGAAGGAAACTAATTTTGGGAGTTTTAAAAGTGTTTTCCTTCTGCCTCATCCGTTCTTCAGCTTTCAGGCCTTCATATTCAGAGTGGTTAAGGGGAACACCTTACACACCTCCCTCTTTTTCCCTCTGACCTCATTGTCCAAAGAAAGTGTTCTGTGAAGTCACCATATTCTGATGCTAATGATCACCACAAACTCAGTCTATGAAGCACACATCACTTCTAGATGTCCTCTGTCCCTAACTTCTGTCTCCCTCATTTGCCAGCCATAGACACTTCTCCTGATCAATCTGCTGATTGATCTCAGCAGAGTCCCTGTGTTCATAAACAGCATTTTCCACAGTGCAGGACAGCACCCACAAGAACCCCAGAGAAAACTCTCTAGGCTGAAAAGATTTAAGCCATAAATAAATGCTGGGACTGGATTAAAATGACCATGAGTCAGACTGATATTTGCAAGTCTTGTACCCCCAGCAATAAATCTCCTTCCTCCGTGTTTGTGGACCCCCAGAGATGGAGCCCTAAGGTCACCAGATGAAGGGGTTGTGCAGGGGTGAAGAGAGTGCTCCTGAAGAAATAGGACAAACCCAAAGCCCCTCTGTCCTGCTTGCTGTCCTTCATGCAGACCTGGCTGGAAGAAAGCCCTGCCAGTGTTGGCAGTGGTAGAGGGGAGCTGGAGGCAGCTCAGGAGGTGACAAAATGCAGTTGCTCAGGAGGAGTTTCAGACTTTCTCAGTGCAGGCATTGAAGACAGACAACTTTTCTTCAGCTGCTGTGGTCCTCTTCAGCAAACAAGCTACAGAGTTGGATAGCAGCTCTGCTAGTAGCAGCTGATAACTCTGCTGAAGCTATTTCTGCACAAAGATGCATTAAGAATCTCTGCTGCTGACAGTTTTCACATGACTCTGCCTTAGTGCAGAGGTACCAGACTCAAAAGAGAGTGAAAAGCTAACTGGTAAATTTCTGGATTCTCTAGCAGTTATTTAAAACTTCATTTTTCATATGCAGTAAAGCCTCATCTTTGAAAAATGAACATTTACCAGGAGCTCATGCTAGCAGGAGGGCATAATTGACTTATCCTCTGGGGTAGCAGAAGTTTGAAAGTACCAGGAATTTATAGCATACTAACTGGGCCCAAAGGATGGAGCTTAGTGGGACAGGGTGCAGGTGAGGCTTTAGCACATGCCTGGTGAGTGAAATGGAACTGCACCCAGCTAAAAAGCTCTCACACTGCCAGAACTCCCTTCTCCAGGTATATCTATTTCTATTTAAACATCCACACAGACATCTGTCCCATGAAAACAGGTTGGTGGATTCATAAAAGACATGAGCCATATCATAAGACCTTCCTGGGACTCAGAGCCAGGTTTTGGGGTTTTTTATATGTGTTTCTACACAGCATAGCTATTCTTTGTGGGTCCCTGTGTCTGTGGGGCTGCAGGAGACAGAAGGAGGTGGAGAACCTAGGTGAGAATAGCTGCTCTCTATATTTGAATAACCATCTCCCCACATGTCTTTCCTTTTAAATAATACCTACCCCAAGGTCCAAATGAGTCAGTAGATGTGATCACAGCTACTAGCATACAGCAGCTTATTTCAGGTGTTACAGGTACCTACTGCTTGCTTCTTTAATAAAACTTTCAAAAGGGCCTTCGTTTGGCTGTTAAATTTTGATTTAGGTTCTATCAAGTAAAGACATTCTTCTCTCCACATAACTCCTGTAGTAACAAGAGTACTATTTACTAACAGTCTGGGGTTTTCTCAGCAGAGATTAAAGATGCTCATTTCCAATGTCACTCTTCAGGCACTTGGGAGCATTTGTGTCTTAAACCAAGTCTGATTTATGACCCTTGACTCTGCTTTTCTTTTCCATCCAAATTCCTGCTAAGCATGATGCCAGCCTGGGATGCATGGCACCAGACCCAAGGGCTCTCTGCCTTGAGAGCATACTTAGGATAATTTAAGATTATCCTCCTACATCTCTACTGAAGCTTTTATACATGATGTCAGAATCTGGCACAGATCAGACTAGCAAAGTCAAATGAGCTAAGCCTGAAGTCACAATCTTTGGAAACCAGAACTTCACACAGTTCAAAACAAGCCAGGTAAAGTATTGATGATATTCTGGGTTCAAAATTCCCTTTAGAAGATGATGGCCACCTGCTGACAACAAAGCTTAATTTAATCCAGTTTTCAGAGACCTTTAATTATCAGAAACCATTCACATACATGCATGTGAGGGTTCAGTTCTACTTTGGCCATCAGTGCCCACTATTTCTTTTGCACTTTTAACCACAGTGCACCATAAATAAACACAAAGCATTTCCTTCCTAAAGCACTTTGTTCCATTTTTTAACTTCTTACTTAGACATTTGGTCTTTAACTGGAAGCTACTCATTGATTTATAAGCTGAAATGTTCTTATTGTGTTAAAAACTCCCTGCTGTACAACATCCATCTACCAAGCAGAGGATGTTAGGTCTTTAATCTTAATGTTACCTCCTCATCTATTTTTACATGACAGCTGTTTGTGGAAACTCCTTTTCCTTTTGATGAAGGACACCTTCAGGAGAACGTGCACAGACAGGATGCTGTGTGTGTGCTGTTCATGCAGCATCCAGCCTGTCCTGGCTCCTCGTGAGGATGAGAGAAGGATTGGTGCCTGCTTTAGAAAGCCTAAATGTAAGAAGAAGGACAAATGGAAAGAAATGTGTGAAGACCTTAGCTGGGTTGGTGGTTGGCCGTGTCCTGGTTACTCAGGAGGCTTTTGCTTTGCTTTTATCCTCTGGAAAAGCCTGAAAGTGGTTTTGGGGGGGTGTTTCACAAACAACTTTTGAACCCTGGCCAAAGAGGCACCCCTGGACTTCAGCTCAGTGGACATAACTCAAGTGGCTGAACATCCTCTGAGATGTTTAGGGTATATAAGCATCAGGGCCCATCATGAGGGACAGAGGGCTATACAGGACCAAGAGACCAAGGGAAGATCTCAACAGAGGAAGGAGAATGCCAGAAGAAGGATGCAGGAATAGCCAGGAGGGAGATGGGTCATAAATGCTTGTCAAGGTCTAGAGCTAGGCCACCCACTAGACAGATGTTCTATGTTCTCTGTTAACCCCTCTACCTTCCCAAAGGGGAAGATAAAAGGAATAAGGGAGAGAGATTTATGGATTAGAAAAGAAAGCTAGGGCAGCTTTAATGAAAATAGTAATAATAAAATGGAATACAGAAAAATATCTACAAACCAATATTGAACCCAACCCTCCTGATGGCAACTATGCCACTGTCACCACTGATGCTGTGGAGCAGGCACTAGGGAAGTCCCAGGATGGACTCAGCAGAAGACAGGAATCAGATTCAGGAGCTGGATTCAGGAACTGGATTCAGGAAAATATGTAAATGTAAAAATATGTAATTTCAGTAAAATCACTGGACAGAATTAGTTTTGTTCTAATTCAAACCAGAACAATGCTGCAGCATTTTAACTCCCTCAATAGCGACCGTGCTTCCAGCAAGACACAAACTTACCCCAACCTTCTGGTGACTCTACAAATAAAAGATAACTTTTTAATTCATTCCACAGTGAACAAGAGGGAAATGAACATATCTTCTCCATAATGATGATGTCTGTGTGGTCGTGCTCTCCTGCTGCCTAAATAAAAGGCAAGCAGAGTGTTGTGGTGCTCTGGCAGTGCCTCTGGGACTGGATTATCTCCCCTCCTCCACTTGGCATGGCAGAACAGTCACTCCTAATTGTGCCTCCTATCTGATTATTAACCACTGCTTCTGATCATGCTCCATCTCTTCCCTCATCTGCTTTTCATCTTTTTGTGTTGCCTCTCTATAATTGCAACAGACTTGCCTCAAGGCCCCAAATTATCTCCTGTCATCTTTGGATGGAACAGATTGGTTGGGGGATTTTGATGGGTCTGCTTGTCTTAGTGCTGTTCACCTCTTGCCTGAAGTTCTGGCTGCTTGGCCAAGAACAGGAGCAGTTCCTACAGATGCTGGTGATCCAAACCCTACCTCAGAGGAGGACAACCCTGAACCAACACAACCCCCATAGTGAGGCAGCCTTCAAATAGCTCAGCAGGCCAAACAGTGAAGCACTGTGAGCTACAAAATGGGAATCAGTTTTGGTACCCCACTGCCCTGCTTGCCCTCAACAAGGCAAACCCAAACCCAGTGGTGGCTGCCAGCCTGCAGATGTTAGGTGAAGCAATGATTTTGCATCGTGGTTGAGAGACATGGTGTGTTGAAAAATGTCCTCATAAGGAAGGTTTCATATCTGCAGTCGTTGCCTTCTAAACACCCCCATGACAACCCTCCATGCAGCCAGACAGGAATTGCCTCAAAGTCATTGAAGCAAATACATTTCTTTTTTAAAATCTTAGGAGACAGCCAGCCCACCTTGCCAGGAGGATGATTAGGCCATCACGTGGAGGATGGAGCTAAGGAAAGGAATAAATGAAAGAGATAATAAATCCATCTATTCCTATTACAGAACATAAAAGGGTAAAAATTGGCCAGCACCAGCCTGTAAGAAGCTAGTCTGGAAGTTGGGGAACAAGCAAGAAAAAGCTTGACTGGTGCCAGACTTCTCTGGAGGAGCAAAAAGACCCCAAATCCCTCAGGAGGGCAAGCACCCTACCCATTAGAGAGCAAATACTGATTGAAAAGCAAATTCAGATTGACTGGGTTATTGGTTGATTAAACACCCAGCAGCAGCCAGCTCTGAGCTGCAGTGCTGGGAACAGCAATGGCCAAAACCTCCAACAGGGAAACTGAATCCTGAGACTGTCTTGCTGCTATTGATTACTTTGGTTTCATTTATAAATAATGCTGGGTTGCTGAGGTGGTCAGTTGGGAGTTCTAAGACTATCCAGGCCAATATCTCATTCCTTTAGAAAGGCCACCACTGCAGAAAGAGGCAGTAAAGCCACAAAGCAATCAGCAGCTGCATGGGAAAAGTGAGTTTCCATCCTCTGTTGGGAGGAATCTGAGATCTTCTGCCTTTTTTCCTGGGTGAGAACAGAGACACCAACCTCCCAGATGATAGTCAGTCACCAATGAGGTGAGCACACCTATGGAAATGTATTTTATAGTAAGTCATGAATAATTGTCAGGCCCTTTTCTTCATAACCTTTTCTTCTTAACCTTGGAGGTTAAGAAACCTCCAAGGTTTCTTAAATTGGGTAATGAAGGCAGAGGGAGTAGTAGTTAGTGCAGAAGGGCTTGAGGGAAAGTCCAACAGCATCAGAAGGCAGCAGAGAAGTCAGGCAGGGGAGTGTTGCTCCAAAAACCCTGATGGACCATTCACACTGACCACACCAAGCACATGTCTGCACCTGGATGGATTTCCTCTCCAGCTTTCAACTTCCCCATAGATTCACAAGCAGATGAGGTGTGCTGGACTAGTTCAGTCCAGGTCAGCTATATTTTATCTACAGAATCAGATTGGTTCTTCTGTTGTGAACAACTTTAACAGACAGTGTTCAGCCGGCATCCCTGGCACTCTTCCCTTCAAGAATCAATTGCTGAGTGCTTATAGCCAAGCTTTTACAGAAAAGGGATAGCTAGTAAAAAATAAGTCAACTTCCTTCTTTTCTTGTCATGGATTGTGCTTCTCAAACTGTCTCTGCCCCTATAAAGAAGAGGACAACATTTCTTCTCCACATGGAAGCCATGCAGGCAGGTCAGTGGTGCTTGCAGGGGGACCTTCTCCCAGGAAAGGGGGTGACAAGGCTTTACACTGCCTTATTATGAAAGGACATCTGATAGCCCAGATCGCCCTCCCAGGCAATCTATCATTTATTTATTGGGCTTTAATGGGATTGCAGAGCAGTCTGGATGCATCCTGCTTTCTGCTCTCTGAGGGACTGAGGAGCACTGTGAATGTTGCACTGGACAGATAGATTGATTTTAGGTTCAGATGGTAGAAGTGTCCCTCCATCCCCTTACCCCTCAGGGGCATCTTACACCCAGACAGTGGCAGGCAGCTGGGCAAAGGCTGCCAGGAGCCCCACTGCTGCCTCCCACTCCCAGCCCAGCCTGTGATGCTGCTGGAGCACCAAGAGGCTCCAGGGCTCCCTGTCCCACAGCACACGGTGAGGCCAGAGGGGACCCCTCTTGTTTCTCACTGACAGTGGCCCCCCCAGGATGTGGAACAGTTCCCTGTCTGCTGGGTGTTGGACCAAGGGCTCCCACAGGGCTCAGACACTTGAGCCAGGGAAAAATCTCTCATTGTAGCTGTCCTGTGATGTCCTTCAAACCACCTGGACAAAGTGTGGGTGCTGGGGAGACCACCCCCTCATGCCAGCCTCCAGGCCTGCCTCCTGGGGCAGGTATGATCACGTTCAGCTCATGTGTCACCCAGCACTGGTGACACCTTATATGCCCTCCTCAGGTTGCTCCTCACGCAGCCAGACTTACATTATTTAATGATTCCATTGGTTTGGCAATGGAGAAGCCTGTCTGAGATCAACCTTGAGGGATAACAGGGAGGGACACTGCAAAAAGCAGATGCTGGAGGCAACAGCATCCATGACCCAGCATTCCTGGAGGTCTGGTGTAGGAGCCAACAGCTGTGGGACTGGAGGAAAATAAGAATAAGGGATTGCACGAAAGCAAATCATTATTTCATAAATATATGTTACCTGAGGTCACTTTTCTTCCTTCTGTAAAACTCTTCTCCATGTCAACCTAGGTGCTGTAGGTAGGGAGGTCTTGATGGAGCTAATGGCACTGTGGCATTTTTAGCCACCTCATCAAACCCATTAAACCACTGAGAGAAGAAGACAAGAGAAACATATTCATTCCTAATATGTAAAATTACATTTAAAATACCTCAATCAGAAAACCATTTGACTTTTGCACATTCACTGCATGGCTTGGATTTGTTAGAAGCTAAGAAGTAACAGGCAGCAGAGCCCAGAACTTTACATTTAGAATAGAGAACTTCTTTTCCCACTAATCATGCCCTTTCTGCAACGTGCCCAAGAATGAAGAGCTAAACACAGCAGCACCAAAAAACCTTCTGCCTTTCTGCTTCCTGCCCCATGCTGAGGACACCCATCCAGGAGGGTCCTCCCCCTCAGAAGCAGGTCTGATTTTGCAGGAGGACCCTCCTCCAGCAGCTCTTACTGCCATGTTCCAAAAAATACCTGAGAGGTCTCACTATGTGCTGCTCTCCAGGCTGAACCTTTGCACTCGTGGTGCTGTTGAGGAAGCACGAGCTGTGGGTAGAGGGCAATCTGCCCTCTCAGCCATTCCCACTGTTTGGGAGGAAGGTGTCTATTCACCAAATCAGCCCTTAATCCTTCAGATCAGTGTAATTAAACACCAGCAGCCTTAAAATGCATAGCTTGGAAGAGAGCTTCTAACAGCTGCCCACATCTGCTCAGCCTTTATTGCCTGTGGTGCAGGTTAGAGAGGGGGATCAGTGCTGTGTGGCAGACTATTGATCCTCTCCACTGCCTGGCTGAAATGACATTGATTTATCAGCATCAGCAGCATAAATAATAATAATAATAATAATTTATTTCTTTTCAGAGCTGCTTAGGAAAGAGCAGACACATGCATGCATTCCTCATGGACAGCAAGAAGTGCTGCCAGCCTGGATCCACACCCCCCCTCCCATGACCCCCAGCAACACAGGAGCCAAAGAACAAGACTTCATGTGTTTGGATGGAATGAGACCCTAAATGAGTCAGTGATGGGGACATCTTTAGAGACACTGCCACCCCATTTCTGCCCAGTGTGTCTGGGGGGGGTGGGAGCTGTGGGGTGTGTCAGTCTCTGTCCTGCTATGAACTGGTGGAGAAGTAAACAGGAATTCAACCAAGGACACTCTGGACATTTACAAGAATTATGTGAGGTTGCTTCCTGAACAAGAGAGGCTTTTAGCAAGCCCAGGCTTTTCCAGCACTCAGCAGACAGCAAATGCTGCTCAGCATCTGCATTGCCAGCGAGCACGTGCTGAGCAGGAGCACATCCTCTTGGCAGGGCTTTGGGAGGAGAAAGGTCAGATGTCCCCCCTGGAAACATCTTGCAGTACCTGAAGGGTGAGGTGGGAGAGAGGAGGGGGTGTGGAAATGCTGGCAGAGGCAAAGCAAGGGGTCTCAGCAGCCTCCAGCACTGCCTCCACCCAGCAGCCTCCAGCACTGCCCCCAAAGCTGTGGCCAGGGCTGCAGGCCAGGTCTCTGCCCCCAAGGTTGGGGTGACACCATCTCCACCTATTCAGCAACAACCAGACACTGCCTCCTCTCCACCAACCACCAGAAAATTGACCCAAGGCTGTAAAAACCTGGTAATTAAGGAGATGGAGGTAAATTGGGTCGCTGGGACATAAGAGGGCTTGAAAATGGCCTCACTTGCAGTTGTGCTGGCTGACTGGAGGAGGGCAGCAAAACATTGGGGAACTTTGGGCTCTACCCTTTCCAGGAGTAGCCCCTGCCCACCCAACTGCTCCTCATGCCCAGCTCTGGGGTTCAAGCCACAAAGTGTTCAATGTCCCCAAGAGTGCCCTGACCTCAGCTCAGGTCTCCTGACATCCCACTGGAAGTCTCCATATCCTGATACCCATCCTCAGAGCTGCCCACCAATAATTCCTCTCTCAATAACAGCATTTTGCTCTGCTGGCACTTCAAGTGACTTTACTGAGTGGAGGAAAAGAAGCTGCTCACAGGGGCACAGCCCCAAAGCAGGCAGAAAGCCAAGCTCACCAGAGAGCCCTTCTGCCCCACACATCCCCCTAAGAGGGTGGGTTGGCCACTGAAGGATGCCAGGGCTGTTCCAGTTCAAGAAGGGAGACTGGGCTCCTGCCAGACCTGCCAATATTAACCATTATTTCTAGGAAGGAATAAATCTAGCTACAGATACGAGGCAACTAATAAATGCAACAAAGACATTTCTGTGCCAGTCTTATAGTTGAAGACCAGAACAAGTTCTTTATGGCAAGTGGGATGTATTTTGAGAGGCAGGCCTGGTATTGACAAGCATGGCCACAACTTCTGCTTATGACAGTGCTTAATTCCAAATCCTGGGACTTCATAACATTCCCTTTGGATCACAACTTCATTATCTATTCTGGATGCTGATCCCAGGCTCTCAGATAGGTATAAAGACCCAGTGATACTTCAATTCTGATGCAAAGCCATATTCTGAGATGCTGCCACCTCAGCAGGGTGACAGCTGAACATAAAAGGGACATAAATTTTCCTAATCCATCTTAGCAAAACACTTTTAAAATAATCTTTCTTGATCTGGTGTTGATTCAGCCAGAGTTTGTATTAATGGCAGCTCCATTCCAATAGTTCACCTCTGAAAACAGAATTTTCTAAGTCTTGCAGCCAAATACATATTATAATATATATTTTTATATATATAATATATAAATAGCCAAAAGTAGAACTGTTTCATCCATAGCCATGTACCTTTTTAATGGCAGGGGACCAAAA
>NW_008584998.1:16314-22726 GCF_000691845.1 Merops nubicus
TTTCAGAATATCCTGCCTCTTAGACTGGGGGTTTAATAGCTCCACTAGAAGGCACATCACAGAGAGAATTTGATACCCAAACCTGCTTGTGCTCAGATTCCTCTCACCCTCTCTTTTCTTGAGGATCCCTCCTTAGCACTTAGAGTAATGCTACCAGGAGAAGTCTCCCAATCCTCTCCCAGTTGCCAACATTTACTGGGACAAGAGAAACATTTTTGCCTCTGGGTAAAGACTAAATGCATCATTTTTGCCACTTCCTCAACCCTTGGGTGATTTCTTGGTTTGCCTCAAGATTTGCTTTGCCTCAAGAGGCACCATTTTAAAATGCCTCTCAGCACACACAGTTCAGAAGAAGCACAAAGGGAGCTTTGTGGGGCTTTCTAGAACCATGTGCAGCTCACCATGGAGGCCCCTGGGCTGTTGGTGGATGGAAAAGTGAATATTGGCCAGCAGTGTGTGCTTGCAGCCCAGAAAATCAGCTGTATCTTGGGTCCCTTTCAAGCCAAATCACTCTGTGAGTGTGTCCAGCACAGCATCATTACATGGAGCTTTTTGATAGCTCAGAATACTCTGACCCAGACAAGTTTGTCTTCATGCAGCCACAGGAGCCAGGTCATCTAAAAGAGCATCAGGCTGTTCTGAGAAGTCTAAGAGGAGATCTGAGCAGCTCCAGGGGCACGGGGAGGGTAAGAGGAGTGGGAAGAAGCAGCACTCAGAGTGGTTTGGAGAATCTGCTGAGTAGTGAGCACACATAAATTTATCATTTGATAGGGCTGTGTAAAAAAAACACCCAAGCCCCTAAGTGGTTCTGAGTGGCTCATGCTGAGACATCATGTTACCAGGCTGGAAAGCAATATTCTTCTCTTTGGGCTAGAGCCCAAGAGAAATGAAAGCAAATGGGCACATTGCCATAGACTTCAGGGGGTTTGTGGTTGGTGAGGCCACATTTTGAATACCATTCAATTTGGGGGCACCTTATTACCCCCAAGACACTGACAAGCTAGAAGCTCAAAGGAAAATGGCAATAACAGTGTAGGGGAACTGGCTTAGGAAGCAGGATTGAAGAGTTATTCTCTATTAATAGCATGGCTGAGCAATATCTCAACTGTCTTTGAAGCAGGGAAGCATAAAAAGACAAAGCTGAGGGGAAGTAACCTCAGGAAGTGGTGGTGCCACCACAATCGTGGTGAGGCCAGAGCTGGGGAGAAGCCCATCCCAGGGAACCTGCACAGATTCAAAGGCTGAGCCCACCATAAATTAAATATGATGAGATTTCCCTCCCCTGCCCCCCACAATGCCCCCCAGCTGTGCACTGTGGTCCCCAAGGTCTGCCCAGGGGTGATGGGGTGCCCCTGGTACAGAGCTGCCATCACCACTGGCCACTCCTGGGCTTGGCAATGAATCTCAGGAGGGAGGTCAGTGGAGCAAGCTGAGTCTGGGCTTCTCTAGACCTCACCTCATGTAGCTGGAGCAGCAGCTTTTCCAGAGGAGCAGGTGTCCTTGGCACCTTTGCTTTACTTGGTTTTTATCTTTGTGTTTTATAGCCATGATTTCCTGCCTAGACACCCCTCCCAGCAGCTCCTGGAGGGGCAGGTGAGGACACGTGGAGCTGTGCAGAGGCTTCAGGGCTCTGGAGAAGAGCAGAACCAGGGCTAGCAGGCAGAACAACACCACAGGCAGCACACACCACGCACAGCAATGGAACAGGAAGACCCCTGAAGAAAGGAAAAGGTGCAAAAGTGTGTTTGTAAACATACAAACTCTGCCACGTGGTTCCTTCAGGGAGGAGCCACCAACACAGCCATGGCTTTGCTCCTGGTGCAGGACTTAGAGGCTCACAATTCAGACCCCATCAGACCCACCAGCAAGACAGCACCAACCTCAGGACCCCAGGTAGATGGGGAAATCCCTTCAGTGAAAGCTGCTGAGGCCAGAACTGCTGCAGATGTTTCATGGGGTGTTTGGTGTTCCCCAGGACCCCACTGCTCACCATCATCTGGAAGAGATTGTCAGCAGCAGTACGTTGCCCTCCCAACAGGAGGCTTTGTCTGGAAGGAACATCACTGGGGTTTGGGATTTTTGCATTCAGTTTAGCAGGTTTTCATAGCAGGAATTCCCTTTAGTTTCCTGGGGGGAAAATTGTGTTCTCCAATGCAGAATAACTGTGTCCCCCCAGGCTGCAAAATGCCAACACGTTTTGTCTTGTCAGTCTGTGAAGCACAAGGGAGTAGCAAATGAGAGGGATTGCTGGTGAACCACAGAATCCAGCTAAAAGACAAAAAAAACCCCTCAAATTCCTAAAGAAAACACAACCCTGGATGTGCAAAGCATCCCTTCAGCATGGTCCATCATCTGAGCTGCTGCCAATGCTTTCTGCTGCATTCTTTTACTCTGTAAATTTTAGATTTTGGAAATTTTCAGAAAAATTTCTTCACCATCCTCATGGGAAAGGCACAGCAGGCCTGGCACTTGGACCACCTACTGGCTTTTTAATACAGGAGACAGCCACAGAAGGCATAAATCTCATTTCTCCCACAGGAGATGCACTTCAAATATCATCCCTAGCATAGGAACCCCTCAGCAACCTCCCAGGCACAGTCCCTCCAGGTCCTTCAGCTCCAGAGTGGGTTCTGCTCCTGGCCAGTGTGGTCCCTGCTGTGCACCAGGGAGGCACTGAGGTGGCACACATGATTCACACCTTTTTTTTGGGGGTGGAGCTGTGCTTAAATCATGGTGCTTGGAGAGGCAGTGCCATGGAGCTCCTCAGGCTGACCCCCTGGCATGGCACTGGTGGTGCTCCAGCAAAGCAGCAGGCTGTGTCCTGTCCCTCCTGGCACCTTCACCACCTCCTGCAGGGTTCCACAGGAGAGAGGGGTTGGTGCTGTTATCAGGAGTGCCCCAAGTTAATGTTTCATTAACATTGACCCTGCTCCCACGGAGTGCCAGGCAAACCTGCAGCAGGGATGGGGGGTGAGGAGAGCAGGCTCAGCCACTGCCAGCCTTCACCTCTGCTCAGGACAACATCTCCAAGGGATAACTTCTCAGTCTGGAGCTCACCTTTAAGGCATAGTGCTCCAGAAGAAGTCTTCAAGCTCATTAAGCTTCCTAATTGTGCAGAGCACTGGGAGAGGAAAGGTTCCACCTCCCTCCTTGCCCACCCAAATTCAGCTGCTTCTGGGGCTGTCCTCCCCTTGGGTGGCCAGCCCAAGGTCGGTGATGCAGGTGCCCAACCCCAGGCAGGCAGGCAAACAGCAGTGCCCCCTGAGCAGCCCTGGGTACACTGAACACCACAAAGGGCTGGGGGTGGAGGGCTTGGCACAGCCAGGGGGGCAGTGGGTGCACGGGCAGGCGAGGGAAGCTGGCACTGATGGATCCTGGGGGACATCAAGAGGGTGCTCAGATCCCTAAACTCTCTGTGGGGACTTGAGATGTCTCCTGGCCAGTGCCAAGTGTCCTGACAAATCCCTGCATGGGCCAGGAGCCCTTCAGCTGAGCCCAGAGAGCAGCCATCACCCCATCCCACGTGGATGAAGCTCCCCAGGTTTGCTGCATCCCCACACTCTGGCATCAGTGCCCACTGCTCCAGCTTTGCCAGGAAACAAGAAGAGGGAGGTTCCCCAGCCTCCCGGGCAGCTCAGTCAGTGAATAAAGGTCTCAAGGCCTTCTGGCAGCTCTGTGCAGCCAGATTTCACTCAGTCAGAAAAACTCTCAAAGGAAAAATCTGGTGTTACAATCCTTGCTTCTTTCACCCCAAACTTTTCCTCCAGCCCGTCAGGGCAAACAGCAGGTTTGGAGTCAGTTTGTTTGCAGGGTTATGGAAAATCCCCAGATTCTGGATGGGAAATTTTTACACTCAATACTCAGGCACATCAGCAAGTGATGCTCTTGATGACCTGTCTCTTATCATGCTCTCTGCTGCTGTTAAGCAGAAGGGGGACAGGGGACCCAAGAAGACCCAAGAAGGACTTCAGCCAAGGGGGCTGCCCACTCCCTGGCACACAGCACAGCCCTGGGGCCACCCCAAGCCCCTCGTGATGCCCCTTTGGCCCCACCAGAGACAGGATCACTATTTTTGCACCCTTTTCCAGCTCTGGGTCCTGGAAAAGGGGGGAGCAGTGCAGCAGGCAGCCCATGGAGGGGCTTTTTGTGCCATGACACAGGGGAGCTGCTGTGTGCTCAGGGGTGGGGCTGAGCCATGGGGGTTGTGGACACTTTTCTTTAGCTGGGATTGCATTCCTGAAGTCTTGTTGTCCAATTCTGTCTTCATTATAAGAATTACATAATTGTGGTTTGCTGCTTTTCTTTAAAAAAAAAAATCTATTGAATAACTAGCTATTGAATAGCTATAATATGTATTATTATATAATAATATAATAAATAGCTGTTGAATAAAAAGCTATTGAATAAACATAAACCTGGACCATTTATACTTTTCCATGTTGAAGATGGGACAGAAAGAAGGTGGAATAAAAAGTAGTTTTGAGTCTTGTCCTCATCCACAACACAAGCAGGAAGAGAAGCTCTGCAAATACAGGACTCCTGCTCAGAAGAATGCTTCAAAACATGGTTAAATTCATGATAAATAAAGTCCTGATGGGGTGAATCCCTGTGAGCAGAGCAGAGCTGTGATGGCAAATCTGTCACAGGGCCATGGGGCAGGGTGGTGTCTGTGGAGGAACCCCCTCCTGAAGCTTTTTCTAAGCACCTTCCAGCAGAGGAGCAGGTCCCTGTGCAGAGAACACCCACCCATGGGCACACACTTTCCTCCATCACCTCCATTCCCACACTATTGTGGGTTTCCAGCAGTAGGTGTCCTTTCCTGCTTCACATCCTGCTAATTAAAAATAGATTAGGATCATAAATGCCCAAGATGGACTGTGTGGGATGGGACATTTGGTGGTCACCTTGCTCAGCCTTGGGATTCTTGGGCAGGGTTGGTCTCAACTGGGTTTTTAGTGTCTTTAGGGATGGAGACTGCAGAACCTCTCAGGGTTCCTGTTCCTGCAGTGACCACCTTCATGGGGAAATCCTTTCTCCTTCCAGCTCACTGGTGTTTCCTCCACTGCTCCCTGTGTGTGTTGTCCTCTTGCTGAGTGAGCCTGGGTGACATCCAACTGGAAAAACTCAACCTTTGCCCCCAGCTCACTCCTCTCTCAACAGAAACCAACCTGGCTGGTGGGTATGTTGGGTAAGTCCCAACCACCTTCTTGTCTCTCCTGTGCTTGCAAATAGCTTCCAAGAGGATTAACATATTAATGAGTGCTTCCTTATTTTCTAACCAACTCCATCTCTCCAATTCTATTTAGCAATCATGTCATTTCTATTCTTTAGAAACAATAAATGCAGTTTCTAATGAGAACTGTTTCTGCAGTTACCTGGCTGGTGTTCAAAAGGAGGTGCCTGCTCACAAGCACGAGCAGTTGGCTGGTGGCACAGATGGCACCACTTCTAAAAGTCTTCTCTTTAATGTCAATGCTGGCTCAAAAGTCCCAGGGGTTTCTTCACTAATATGCAGGTTTCTCAGCTCATATCTATGGATGTATCACTTTCTCTCCAAATATTGGCATTTTTCATTTTCACTGAGAAACAACCAACACTTTCATTAACAGCTTCCAACCCTGGAGGAGAAATCTAAGAGAGAAACCATCTTAATACACACAGCTTTGTTTTTCTCCTGTTTTTTTTTACCTAAATGTATTTGGTTTAACATATTTAATCTGTGCATAATTTGAAATGATGTACACAGCTTATTATGCAGCAAAGGTATAATAAAGTTATACAAAGATATAATAAAGTTATACAAATTCCATTTATGCTTTCCTATGAATGTGATTAAAGCATCCACCTAATTTGTATTTTTGGAGCTTCTAGATGAATTTTCAGCTGTAATATTGTGCTGACCTTTTAGTGTAGATAGTGTTAACTTGGTGCATTCTCATTTTCCATTTTCACCAAGTTCTACTCAACCCAGTTTAGAAGTTAGGAAAAATCACCTTGGTCTCCTCACCCAACCTCCTGATTTTCTGCATCATCTTCAAGGTGTGTAAGTAGAAGTAACAACATTTGCCTGGTGAGCACCCAGCTCCACACCTCCCCAGAGCCAGCTGCTCTCCTCCACCACCTTCACCACGAGGCTCCTGCTCCACACAGGAGAAGTCAAATCCTGAAGAGCTGCTGCTTCCCTCCCTGCTTTCCCCCCTTAACCTCTTCATGCCTCTGCTTTTATTTCTGGAACTGCTATGCAGGAACCTCCACAAGCCTTTTAACCTCTGGAGAGCTCTTTCATCTACATCATTTTCAGGTCACTGCCCAATCTTGTCTTATTTTAACTTAAAAAAAAAGCCATCCCCATTTGTCTTGGATATCAGTCAGTTCATGTTGCAATGACAGGGAAGGGAAAGGGAAAGGGAAA
>NW_008584999.1:0-1236 GCF_000691845.1 Merops nubicus
CTTCTCCAGCCCCTTCTCCTCCTTCTCTTTTCCTTTCTCTTCCTCCCTCTCTTCCATTTCCTTCCATCCCCTTCCCTCCATCCATCCATTTCTTTCCACTCCCTTCATTTCCTTCCTTTTCTTTCCATTTCCTTTCTTTGATTTCCTTTTCCTTTCCTTCCTTCCCCCTCCTTCTCCTTCCTCCCACTTCCTCCAACTTTCCTCCTTTTCCTTTCCTTCCTTATTCATCCTTCCATTTCCTTCTTTTTCTTTCCATTTCCTTCCTTCTTCTTTCCTTTTCCTCCCTCCCATTTCCTTCCTTTTCCCTCCTTCTCCTTCCTACTTCCTTCCTTCAACTTTCCTTTTCCTTTCCTTCCATTTCCTTTCCTTCCTCATTCTTCCTTCCATTTCCTTCCTTCCTTTTTCTTCCTTCTTTTCCTCTCTTCCTTCTCCTTCTTTTGCTTTCCATTTCCTTCCTTCCATTTCCTTCTTTCCTTTTCCCTCTTTCTCCTTCCTTCCATGTCCTTCCTTCCTTTTCCTTCATTTTCTTTCCATTCTTTCCTTGCTTCTCCTTCCTTCCTTCTCCTTCTACTCCTTCTCCTTCCTTCCTTCTCCTTCCTTTTCCCTCTTTTTCCTTCCTTCCTTTTCCTTCTCCTTCCTTCCCTTTCCTTCCTTCCCCTTCCTTTTCCTTCTTCCTTCCTTCTCCTTCTTCCTCCTTTCTTCCTTCTCCTTCCTTTTCCCTCTTTTTCCTTCCTTCCTTTTCCTTCTCCTTCCTTCCCTTTCCTTCCTTCCCCTTCCTTTTCCTTCTTCCTTCCTTCTCCTTCTTCCTCCTTTCTTCCTTCTCCTTCCTTTTCCTTCTTCTTCCTTCCTTCTCCTTCTTCCTTCCTTTTCCTTCTCCTTCCTTCCTTCTCCTTCCTTCCTTCCTTCTTCTTCCTTTTCCTTCCTTCTTCCTTCCTTCTCCTTCCTTTTCCTTCTCCTTCCTTCCTTCTCCTTCCTTTTCCTTCTTCTTCCTTTTCCTTCTTCTTCCTTTTCCTTCTTCTTCCTTCCTTCTCCTTTTTTTTCCTTCTCCTTCCTTTTCCTTCCGTCATTATCCTTCCTTCCCCTTCTTCCTCCTTCCTTCCTTCCCCTTCCTTTTCCTTCTTCCTTCCTTCTCCTTCTTCTTCCTTCCTTCCTTCTCCTTCCTTCCCCTTTCTTCCTTCTCCTTCTACTCCTTTTCCTTCCTTCCCCTTCCTTTTCCCTCCTTTTCCTTCTCCTTCC
>NW_008585000.1:0-2242 GCF_000691845.1 Merops nubicus
CATTTGGAGGAATTTAGACCAAATGTTGTGATTTGGGCCCAAATTTGGAAGATTTCCGCCTAAACTGGCAGGGTTTCAGCCCCGTTTGGAGAAATTTAGGCCTGATTTTGTGATTATCGCCCAAATTTGGAGAGTTTTTGTTATTTGGGCCTAAATTTGGATTATTTCCACCAAAACAGGGAGGGTTTCAAACCCCATTTGGAGAAATTTAGGCCTAATTTTGTGGTTGTCACCCAAATTGCAAGTGTTTCAGCCTGAATTGTCAGGATTTCAACCTCATTTGGAGGAATTTAGAGCAAATTCTGTGATTTGGGCCCAAATTTGGAGCATTTCAACCTAAAATGGCAGATTTCAGAGTCGTTTGGGGGATTTTAGGCCAAATTTTGTTATTTGGGCCTAAATTTGGATTATTTCCACCAAAACAGGGAGGGTTTCAAACCCCATTTGGAGAAATTTAGGCCTAATTTTGTGGTTGTCACCCAAATTGCAAGTGTTTCAGCCTGAATTGTCAGGATTTCAACCTCATTTGGAGGAATTTAGAGCAAATTCTGTGATTTGGGCCCAAATTTGGAGCATTTCAACCTAAAATGGCAGATTTCAGAGTCGTTTGGGGGATTTTAGGCCAAATTTTGTTATTTGGGCCTAAATTTGGATTATTTCCACCAAAACAGGGAGGGTTTCAAACCCCATTTGGAGAAATTTAGGCCTAATTTTGTGGTTGTCACCCAAATTGCAAGTGTTTCAGCCTGAATTGTCAGGATTTCAACCTCATTTGGAGGAATTTAGAGCAAATTCTGTGATTTGGGCCCAAATTTGGAGCATTTCAACCTAAAATGGCAGATTTCAGAGTCGTTTGGAGGATTTTAGACCAGAATTTGTTATTCAGGCCCAAATTTTGAGTGTTTCAGGCTGAATTAGTATGATTTCAGATCCATTTGGAAGAATTTAGACCAAATTTTGTGATTTGAGCCCAAATTTGGAGTATTTCAGGCTGAATTAGTAGGATTTCAAACTCATTTGGAAGAATTTAGACCGAATTTTGTGATTTGGGCTCAAATTTGGAGCGTTTCAGGCTGAATTAGTAGGATTTCAGATCCATTTGGAGGAATTTAGACCAAATTCTGTTATTTGAGCCCAAATTTGGAGTATTTCTGGCTGAATTAGTCGGATTTCAAACTCATTTGGAGGAATTTAGACCAAATTTTGTGTTTTGGGCCCAAATTTGGAGCATTTCCAACTAAACTGGCAGGATTTGAGCCCCACTTGGAGGAATTTAGGCCTAATTTTGTGACTATGGCCCAAATTTGGAGGATTTCAGCCTGAATTGGAAGGATTTCAACCTCATTTGGAGGATTTTAGACCAAATTTTTGTGATTTTGGCTCAAATTTGTAGTTTTTCAGCCTCAATTGGCAGGATACCACCCTCATTGGAAGAAATTTAGACCAAATTTCATTATTTTGGTCCCAATTTGTAGTATTTCAGCCTGAATTGGCAGGATTTGGGCTCCATTTGGAGGATTTAGACCAAATTCTGCGATTTTGGTGCAAATTTGTAGCATTTCCACCTCAATTGGCAGGATTCCAGCCCCATTTAGGGGAATTTAGACCAAATTTCATGATTTTTGGTCCAAATTTGGAGCATTTCAGCCTGAATGGGCAGGATTCCAGCCCTATATCAAGGATTTTAGACTGAATTTCATTATTTGGGACCAAATTTGCAGGAATTCTGTCCCAGTTTATGGCTTTAAGCCCAAATTTGTGGGATTTGTCACAATTTCCAGGATTTTTTGACCACAATTTGCAGGATTTTAGGCCAAATTTGGAAGCTTTTGAGCCAAACCCCTATGATTTCAGGCTGAATTTGCAGGATTTTGGTACCAAGGCGCAGGATTTCAGACCCATTTATGGGCTTTCTGCCCCAAGTGCCAGGACTTTGAACCTGATTTGCAGGATTCCAGCCCAAAATCGCAGGATTTCAGCCCAAATTGGCAAGATTTCAATCCTGATTTGCAGGGAAACGGCACAAAAGCAGCTTTAGGGGAGGGAGGGGTGAGCTAGGGGTGGGGGGTCCCCTAAAACTTCATCTGCCTGCAAAAAGGGGTGCAGTGTTGGGGGGAGGGGAGGGGCAGGGACCTTTTGCCCCAAATGAGGGTGTTTTAATTTGGTTTTTGTTTTGCTTTCTTTTTATTTCCTCTTTTCCATCGTGTTTGAAATCTGGTTTAAGAGAAGCCAGGGCAGCGCT
>NW_008585001.1:0-3660 GCF_000691845.1 Merops nubicus
TCTCCAAAGATAATGCTTGCAAACCAAACCTTCTGAATTGGCCATTCCTAGGATGAAAAACAGCAACAGAGAGGTGTTGGTGTTGCAGAGGAAAAAAGGCAATCTGAGACAGAGGCCATAAACAAAATTTAAGTTACCCTGTGACCTTGTCTCCCTCAAAAGCAAGCGCCTTAGTTTAATGGCCCATTCTTAAATTCCTTGGGATTATGACTGACTCACTGGCAAGGCAGTTTATGGGTACATTAGTCACAAATCTGAGCTTCAGCTGTCACTCACACTTCACACCTGAGCTCCAGAGCACATGGCTCAGCCTGTGCTTGTTTCCTTTCCACCTCACTCCATCCTGAACTGCACGAAGGGCACGAGCCAGAGCCCTGGCAGTGATTACTGCCCTTAGCATGCTCCAGCTACCCTCAAGCGTGTTTTCCTCAGCATTAACTTCAGTTGCCTCCTTAAGACCCAGAACAAAAGACCATTACAGCAATCATTTAATTTTAAAAACAGATCATAGCTTTATTAGAAGTCTCATCACTCATAGTTTTTGGAAGAGCACAGTGACTCTGGCAAGAGTTCCCACCTCGTGAGGCCAGACCCCCAGAGCTGTGCTGGCAACCTAGCAGGAGTACAAGGCTCCTGTTTTTCTAAACATAGCAGCCTGCTAACTTGCCTGGATTCACAGTTGCAATGCATTCAGAAGGCACATCAAGAGTTAGGTTGTTTCATGTCACTTTTTAATCTCTCCAGACACCTTATCCTAACCCCCAGCCGAGGCAGATATCGGCCCTGAGCAGCATCAGAGTCAGGGAGATAAGAGGCATGGAGGAGCTGGCAAGGCTGCATCCCCACAGCAGCTCCATTCCCACTGCTCCCCTCCTTCACCTCTGCAGCAGAGGTGACACCTCGGGCTCTTCAGCTCCATGAAAAAACTCCTCTAAACAAGGTCTTTGAAAGCAGGAAGGAAAGGCAACCAGCCTTGCAAAGCCTGAGGGCAACACAAAGCTTTTATGAGAGTGTAAATCTGAACTGCAGCCTTAAAAGTGGGAAATTCACATTAAAACCCCAGGGGAAGTGTCAGAACATAATTCTGAGAGGTAAAGAAAATAAGACAACTGGTCCATACTCCAAGACCTGCTGGTATGGAACAGAGGTTACACTGAGATAACTGCCATCCCTGAAAACACAGTCAGGTATCAGACTCATTAGCCTTGAGTGGCTTGTAAATGAGCCAACCCCAGAGCAGAAAAAGCAGCTAGAGATGGGCCCTTCTTCATCACCTGTCACCCACAAAATGCCTGATTTATTTCTTTAAGCAATCCAAGGCTAGGTGAACACCTGCTTATGAATTTTGTTGGCACAAGTCTAACGTTTGACTCTCGTTTGCAAGGGCCTGAGTCAATCCCATTGAAGTCACACTGCTCTGAGATCAGTATCTGCTTGAGTGCAAACATTAAAAAAAAAAAAGAAATGTATCATTAAAAACAATGAGGTAAAACATTGCCTCACCTCAAATACCATCCCTTCACACACTCAGAGGATAACTCCACTATACCCAGGCAAGCACCTGAATCTTATTCAGAGGCTTTCATCCAAGTACTTAATTAAGCATGTTGTCCAACTCCAGGATTAAGGATAAGTGAGGCTCAGTAAATCTTTACTAGGTCACACCTCCACCTGGTTCCACCCAGCAGGAAGATGTGATTTTTCAGATTTGATTTTCTGGCTCTGCAGTCTAAAAAGAACTCTGCCTCCAAAATGGTTACAGAAGACACAAGCATTGGTTGCAGACTGAGGAGGTCTGGCATCGCCACCCTCCTGGAGACTGTACCATGGCTGGAGAAGTCAGGGAATCAGAGTTCAGCAGACGTGCCAGGTTCCTCAGATTTCCACTGGAATTCTCTCTTCTGTGCTCCTAGCACTGATTTATCCTCACCAGTGCCAGACAGTCAATTCCAGATCACTTTTAGGAGTTCTTTCCACAGGAATACCTTCCACAGCCAGGATCCTAGTCCAAGAGATTCTCACCCAGGACCCCTCAATGAGGTGTCGAGTGCCCATTAGTTTTCCCAGGTGTGTTCCCACTCCTCACACTTGCCCAGGAACCACACTTTTTCAACATTTTCCTCCTGACAAAGCGACCTATTTCCACCATGAACACCAAAGACACCACGTACATGGCCAGGCCTCCAGCCTTGAGGAGCCAGCTGGGATGAGGGGATGTCACCATGGCGTGCATGATCAGAGCTCCTCCCCCGATGCGCAGCCCCAGGAAGAGGAACACGAAGAAGAAATCCACCACCTCTCCCAGCCAAGTGTGGTAACATCCCATTTCCCGCAGAAACCAGCGGGTCTGGAGCAGTGGGTTGGTGATCTCACTAACAAAGACAACAGCGTTGACTTCTGTAGCAGACTTCCCAAGGCCCAGCACCACGATCATGCCACAGATGCTGAGCGTGTGGTGGAACAGCATTAGGATCCCCTCTGTCTGGAAATACAGGCACCAGCCCAGGTCGAAGAGGAAGTACCCCAAGGTCAGGGACAGCACATGGATCTGAAGAGAGGTGTTTGATGAACCTAAAAATGAAAGATGTACATACACCTAAGGTCTCATTTAAGGCATCATTCTACAGTATGGAGCAATACAGGTTATGAGTATGCCTCTTTCCTCCTCATTTTCCAGCCTTATCCTATAGGCCACACGCCAGGCTGGAAGCTGGGATGTCTGGTTGTGCTTTCCCTTCACCCTTCATCCTGCCCAGCAGACCCAAAATGGACATCCCCTCCTGCCACACTGGTGTTTCTGTTTTCCTCTCCACCCCTTTCAGAAAGCAGGGATGGAAAGCCTGACCTCTATCAGCAAAATAATTTGAGACTTAATGATGGAAAGCAGCAAACAAAACACTACAGCCAAATGCTGGGAGCTATTACATCCTTAAGGATGTAATAGTCTATTCTCTTAGTCTATTCTCAACATGTTGCTACATCTAATGCTGCAATAAACTCAAGCTGCCAGCCTTAAAAATTTCAATACATATGTGAACAAAACAAAAAAGAGAATAAAATATTAACAGCAGGAAGTGGCAAGGGCTGGAGAAGAAGCAACAGACTTAAACAAAACCCTGCCCCAAACCCACCCCAAAACCATACACACAGAAAGCCATCAGCCCCCCACTCCAGCAGCACCTAAACCCAAGATATTCACATTGCATGACACAGACGTGTGTCAGGGTAAGGCTCCAAACGTACCTGCATGGGTTAGAGGCCAGGGGCCATCCAAGAGAGCAACGTAACCAGAGAGGCAGGTGACAATCACCCCATGCAGCAGGGTGACCAAACGACAGCTCCACTCGTGGGAACGGTGCTTGTTCCAGCAGCAGAAGCAGGTGTAGAGAAACAGCCAGGCAAGGAAGCTGCAGGTCACCTGGAGGAGGATGGAAACCATCCTGCTGGACACAGAGCAAGGAGGTTATGAGCACACCTCTCCTCTCAGCAAGTGGTGTTCACCCAGATCACCTGCCTCAGCATCCAGCCCATCCGTGGAAACCCGGGGGCAGGAGGGGGAACCCAACCAACCCACCCCACCAAAACGAGCACGAGCAAAACAAACCAACCAAACCAAACCGTGCCTTGTACCCTTCAAACCAGCCCGGTGCTCCCCTGAGC
>NW_008585002.1:0-32617 GCF_000691845.1 Merops nubicus
TGGGAGGGGACCGGCTTCGAGGCGGAACAAAAAGTGACCCGTCCGCCTGTTTGGAGAAGTCCCTTCGTGTCGATTCCTGGCTACGTGGAGAAGTGTCGTGGGAGTCAAAACGGCTGCCTTCCTCCCTGCCTGCCTCTAGCCTGTGGCTGGCGCATCCACCGCCTTGGCACTGGCAGCAGCCTCTGACAGTTTTCCATAGTTGGAGATCGCAGGAAGCCTGTTGTGTTTGTGGCCTCCTTGGTCGTACTTGTCTGTGGGTTTTGGTAGCCCCTCACAGTGTTGCTGAATTTTAGCAGCACCATGAACACCAGAAGGCTGAATGCTCATAGTTAGCTTGTAAGGATATTTCTGTGCAGTCTTCTTAGAGGCCAGCCACGGGATCGCTGAGATCTGGCTCTTTTTTAGCTGACGTGGTCAGCGTAGTTATCTGTCATCATGGAAACTGACCACAATTTGCGGTTTACAAAAAAAGTAATAATCCCCAACATCTGATGTGAGTACTCTTTAATAATACTGTACCAAAAGTTCAGTGTTCATTAAGAAAAATCAGCTTTTCCTAAGACTTGATGGATTTATTTGGTGCGGTTTTAGTTGTGCTGAAGTGCTAAAACACATTTGTGGTTCGTTGTTCTTAACTTATCCTCAGGTTATCTGTTTCAATAAAAAAAAATTAGAGCAAGCTCCCTGTGTTGTGAAAATGCCTGTAAGTGCATTTGCTGTACTTTTCTGTATAATGCTTTCAGTGTGTTTTAATCTTTTGGACAGTGTTACATTACTAAGTGTAAGTGGTTTTGACTATTTATAGATAAGCCAAGCACAGCATTTCACAGTTTACTGTTTGTGTTCCCTGATTCCTGACCAAAAGATCTACTATGATGTGTTGTAGCTGAATTTAGCTACCAGTGGTACTTTGCTGTTTTTCTGACAGATATGTCTTCCTTTAATTAGTTGTTCTTGTTAGCATTGTTAGGAGCAAATGGATTAGAGTTGCTGGATGGCTACATTTGTCATCCTGATAAGGATTATGCTGTTGTTGCTGTGAAGGCGGAAGTGGTAGAAAGTCTGGAGAGAACCTCTAAAGGTTACATGTGCGAAGTGGTGGCAGGGAGGCCCTGGCCCAGTAGATGAGGCAGCTTGGATCTGTCATGTCTCAGGGGACGTAGCGGGCATGGTGGGATGTCGTATTTCTTAAAGCAAGTTGTTCTTCTGCCACTGCTTTACTTCTAGTCAGGTCACATTTATTTAAAACTTGGATCAGGTTGCTTGTTGTCTAGTCCATCCTGAGTGTTCAGTTTATCATTTGAAAGTGCTTCCTGACATTTAATCTCTTACAAAGTTTAAACAAATGACTATTTATCCCACTGTCAGAGGTAAAATGGACTAGAGTTTTGATTTTTGTGCTTTGTTACAGCTACCTTGTTCAAAGGCTCTGCGCAGTCTGTCGAAACCACAGCTGAAGGAGAAAATAGATGCAATTTGCTCAGCCTGTACTCCTGGGTTGTTTTGTTAAACCTTCTGAATCCTAGTTGCTCTTTTGAAAGTTTTCTTCTACTTGCCTACTTCTCTTGATACCTGAAGTAGAGGCAGCACTCTACTTGATGTTTTGTCTGTTGAGAAGAGCAGAATTCTTAATTTCTGTGTGTCGTATTTCAGTGCTCCTGTAATACAGTAGAGAAGCTGCTACTTTCTAAAAAAGACTCGATGTGAGAATTTCTGACTACCAAATCATTCTGAGCTGCTGCATAGCTTAGATTTTCTCTTTCTTTCCTTGTATACTAATCGCTTTCCTCCTCCTAAAATATGTTTGGTATTCCAATAATATTGTTCAAGGGATTGAAAAGATGAGATTTATGTCAAACTTCAACAAGTGTGTGGAGGGTTTCTAAACACGTTGAACTATCTGTGGTTATGTGGGTTAGTAGTCTGTGCTCTTTAAAGCCATGGATAGTGTGCTGCTTGTAGCTGAAGGGCGTGTTTGCTGTTATGTATCTAGGAATTCATCTGTGTTTCCTTGAGGACAACATATTGCTCAAAACTATGTTGCTTAATGCCAGTGCTACATTTATTATATTACTACCCAGCTTAAATTTGCTTGTCATTTTTGCCAGATCCTGAACTATGACTTTAGTATGTGTAAGTGAAAGTTGCCTTTAGGTAAGACAACAGTCAGCAGAAAATCCTGGAAAATCAGTAGCATGATAGCAAATTCCCATGGCTTTATTTCTGTAAGCTTAAAACTTGCTTTTTTGATCAGCTTACTAATCAAGTAGTCTGCATGGTGAAGCTTGTTTTGGGTACACATACTTCCAGGATTTCCATGCTGTTATGGTTACAGGTCTTCTGTGATGTTATGAAACAAGTGCGAATGGACCAACTTGGAAAATATTAGTTTGTTTAAAAAACAGCCACCCTTACACTCCCCCCTGGAAACCTTTAAGAACTCACAGTAGGCTTATAAGGATGGACTTAACCTTCCCAAAGTGTGTGATACTGGAAGTCATTACTCCATTTACTTATTATCAGAAGGAGGAGCAAATGAATTTTGCAACTTCTGAAAAGTGATATTATTAACACTACTTTTTTTTTTGAGGAGAGATACTAGGATTGACAAGAATTAGGCTTCTTTTATATGGAAAATAGAAACTATTATTTAGCTATTTTAGGAGAGCCAAAGGCAAGGTAGTGTTTCACTGAGTGCATCCTAAATGTAACTGTTATTTAGAAAAAAATCAGTACCACTTACAAAAAAACAAATCAACATGGAAACAGTGAATGGAATGAGGTTATGCCAATTTAAAGATCAAATGTTTTGAGGAGTATGTTCTTAATAAAGTAGCCTAAAGCTGGGCTTCAGGGCCATGTCACTGATTTGACTGTTCAGTTATTTTAATGCAGTGCACTTTTGAAAAGCAAAACCAGCAATCTGTCTTCAAGTGACACTGAATTTTAACTATCTGAATCTCTTCCTCTTTTCTTTCACTTTCACGTGAGACAATTGTCTCTATTAAGCGGAAAAAATTGATTGCAGCTACTAGCCACTGCCTTGGTACGGTTAGCCGGTACTATTCAGGTTAGCCAGATTTTGCTAGGTCTAATGCTGAGTGCAAGCTTTCATTGGCAAGAATCTGAGAGGCTGCAGATAGAAATTCTAGTATCAAACGTGTGCCTCTCAGATTGGAAGCCAGAAATGCATATTGAAGTTGCCAACCATGTGATAAGGGTTGGTTGCTGTTTCTCTTCTGATAGCACCATTGTACCTTTGAGCCAAGAGCAGACAACCTCTATGGAAATACTTTCTAGAAAAAAAAAAAAGAAAATTTAGAATGCGTATATGTAGAACATGATTCTGTGGATATGAAAATGAGCAGTCTGGTATTTTCCTTCATCTAATACCTTGTGATGCTTCTGTGCTAAATGTTAGTGTTCTAGGAATCATAAAAATTTGTGCTGAATATGCTCTGCCGTCACTGGGTTTGTCTTCTGAAAGATAGTGACTAGGAAACAGATGTATATCTGGCTTATTTATTTATTTATTATATTGTTATCTAGGAAACAGATGTAATTCTGGCTTAATTTTTGTGATTTCATATTACCAGAGTACAATCTGTTGTATATTTTATATTTATTCTAGGAAGTATCTTGAATAATAAATATAGGTAAACAGAACTCTTAGACCTGAAGACACTAAACCACCACAAGTCCCTCAGAAACAGCTTTGATATGCAAATAGATATGTGGAACTCCACAGTGGGAAGCTTCTGGCAGCTCTGTTAATTTTTCCCAATGATCAGAACAGAGTCTCAAGATTTCACACCTGCCCTTTGCTGTTTGCAGGAAGTGAAATGTACCATCATTATTAGTCACTAAGGTATTTGTTAGCTTAGTCTTTCAGATGTGTAGAAGCTTAGATAATTTCATAATCAAGAGAGGTGTGACAGCTTTGAGTTACACTTTTTAGAAAAAAAAAAGTGCCTGTTTGTAATGACTCGCTGAAAGAACTAAATGTTTTTGAGGCAACCATGGCAGGTAAGGAGCTGCTCTTTCAGCTGTGAGTCCCGACTCTGTAAGGTCAGGTCGCACATCTGACAGGCTCCGTCTTGGAGGGTGTCTGACAGCTCTGCTGCAGTGATGCTTTGCCCTCTCTGAGGGCAAGTGAGAGGGCTCTACCTACTCATTTCCAGGAGGCAAGGTACCACAAACACTTTTTCTGCTTCAGAGCTGCTTCCGAATTGGTTGTAGTCTTTTACATTTTCCTGGGCTGAGAACATGTGCAATAAGTAGGTTATGTCTCTAAGGGAAGATTTTTCAATCTGCTTGCTGCTGAAATAAAATATCTTTGGGATACTCTGAACACTACTCTGTTTCCTCCATTTTTTGTGGCTTTTATGTTTAATGAAAATGTTATTTAATAATCATTCTTTTTTTTTTTAAAAGGAATTTGAATTTGGAATGATACCTATTATAAAATGTATAAAAGATGAAAATTTTCCTTAGCTATTTATGTCTTTTAATAATTACAGCATTAGTAAGATACTGGTATTATAGCATGAATATGATTAGTGCTGAGAAGCCTGCAGGAGTATCTGCAGATAAAAGCAGAGGCACATAATACAAGGGCACTGTATTCTTCAACATTTCACTTCGAGGTTTAAAAAAATGCTGGTGCTCTTCCTATGTTGTGTGTATTTTAGATGCTGACTATTCAGCTAGGACTCCACATGCTAGAAGTAAGCATTTCATGCAGATGTGAGCATAAATTTTAAAGTTTTAATGTTTCCCTTAAGGACTTCCTTTGTATTTAAAAGCCAGATATGATTATTAACCCTTTTCAGATGTTGTAATAACATCATAATGTGTATTACCAGTATGTTATTCTGCAGTGTGGAAAGGTGAAAACCTGATCTACAGCCTTCTGTCTCGAAACTCAAGGTGTATATATCAATGTACTAATATAGTATCTAATGTTGTAATGTTTATAGTAAAGGAGGGTTGGGTTAGAATGACTTACAAAGAAATAATTCAGCCGAGTCAAGTTTCACATAGCTGCAGTAAATGTCACCCTAATGGGGTTAGTGTGAGGTAGGCAGAGCTGTATTTCTGTCTAGGAGCAGACTTTTTATTCTTTCAATGTGTGGTTTGTTGTTCACTGTGTTTAGGTGTTTGGTGAGGCTAGAGCTCAGGTGCTTTAAAGAAGTTTTTCTCTGGCCTTTTTGTTCTTCTCTTGCACTGGCACAGGTTTCTTTGGAACCTGGGTTTACTTGCTTCTGAATCAGTTTCTCATACAATTCAGTGTCTTAAATAGGTGTGTATCTGCACAAGGAAGGGAACAGCATGAGGTACAGCAGGACTGCTTCCTTGGGTGGTGGTGCCATTTCATGCCAGCTTAGCAGTATTAGCACAGATTAGCCAACTTTATTTTGTGACTCCCTGACTAATTTTTCTTTGTTCTTTTCATTTTTACTTTTCTTTTCTTGTTGTGCCAATAGCGATGTCTTAACAACGAATTGTACTTAAGATGTGCTTTACAGGGCATATGTAACACTCATACTTCTTCCACAGCAAAAGTTTATTGCCTAGTGGCATGTCGATGAAATGTGACAAATTGGTTTGAGGATAATAGCACTTCTGACGTTTTTCTTGTAGATCTTTGAATACATTTTTAAAAAAATATTACTATTTAGAAGGGTGCTTGATGCACTAGCAGTCTGAGTCTTCTGATAGCAGTTATCTGTCCCACTTTGATTCACTGGAGCACCAAATCAGGCTTTGTTCTTGAGCTTTTTTTAAAGCTTGTGACAATGTTTCACTTTATAGTATGGGGCTTTGGAGAAGGTGAAAGGAGAACAGTCCACACAGGTATATGTTAAATTTCTTGTGTTACTGCAGAAGTTTGTATGGTGGTTGTGAAATGTCCTGCAGAGTGAATTGCAGCTTCCCCTGACAAATGTAAGCTAAACAGTTGTGGTCAGTGTTTGTCTCTGAACTATTTCTGAATGTTACTCCTGGTCAGGGATGAGGGACTAAATTGTAGTGAATAAAACCAACTTTTTTTTTTTTTTCCTTCATTTGCCTGTTGTGTGAAATTGTTTTGAAGGTACATACTGAAAAAGTTCTGTAGATTTCCATTCCAAGTATTTAATCCCTTCTGAATGACAAGGAAAAATAATTGTTGAAGCCTTTGTCATGAGTGGTTTAAAAGAATACTCTTGGACTACAAATGTAACTTTTTTCTTGAAAGTTTAGATTCCATTACTAGTGTTTGCTCTAAACTGAATGCTTTAGTTTGGTGACAACCTTGATGATAATTCTTGAAATAGCAGAAGGATAGGGATTTCTGAGAGGATTTTGTTTGGGGAAAAAAACAAACAAACAAACAACAAACCCCAAACAATCTTTCCCTGACATGTCTTTGCAGATAGAAAGATCAACAAAATATGGTTAAACATTTGATGCTTGAAAAACAGCTAAGCTTAACAGTTTTGTTTTTTGAAGGGGATGGGGGACAAGGAGTGGAATGTACACATTTATAATGACTGCTCAGGTGGAAAGATAGCAGGGTGGGGTTTTTTGATTGTTTTGTTCTTTGGTCATTCCCTGGCCCCCATCTTTAATTCTATTTATTCAGCTTTCATGTAAGTATTGTCCAGCTTCTTTTGGAATATTTCACTCATGAGTAGAACAACTGTTAACTATGGTATGCATAGCATGCAAAAGCGTCAAGGGTTGTAACACATGATTGAACACTACACAGTTTGCAACTTGTGCTTGAAAGATTGAAGTGTGAAGTTTTTTGGGACTGAATAGCAGGTCTCATTAAATTAAGCAGTCTATCAGTGATGTACATAGTTCACTTTTTCTGTTTTAGGTGGGTTTATGTGTGATTTTTATGCTGCCGTCTGCACTTCATGTGCTGTAGCCCTTTTCAGTATAACTGCACACACTTCATAGGCTAGATGAGTGCTTCTGTTAGGCCTTCTGTACTCTTGAGAACATGGATGCCAGAGAAAGATAGGTATATTAAAGATAAGTACGTACAGATAAGCAGAAATGCTATAAACCCTAGAGTGTGAATATATTTTCATGAAGAAGAATTTGAATCTTTGCCTCCTTTTCCTCCTTCCTCTCTTACCCCTTCCAACCCAGACCTCCACTTCTTCCTGCCTGTTTCAGGAGCTGTAGACCTGACCTCTGAGTGAGTGCCAGCAGCCTGAATTCATATCTCTTGTTAAAGCTGTTTTTTTTTTGCCCTGTTGCTATCCTTCCTCTCACCTTTGTCAGTGGGTCTAGGAGTGGTGAAGAGGAGCCTTCTTGTTGATGCTGCAGTAGTAGGGGGGTGGGTAGGTGTTCAAGGCAGAAAAGAAAAAGCAGGGCATAATAATTTTTTGCAGTGTCCAAGGCAAACTGTGATGGTCCTTCCCTTCTTCTGGGTGTCACTGACAAGGCTTCTTATGAGCCTTGTCAGTGACAAGGGAGGAGGTGCCTTCTGAGGCTGGGGTGGGGAAGGGAGTCATGGGTTTTTAAACTGACTGAATGTGCCTGAGTATTAGCTCAGATGGCATGGCACAGGTCAGTTAACCAGCCCTTGCCACATTACTCCTGTACTTGGAAGTGCTAGTTTGATATGCATTTAAATTGGTACAGTTGCTGGAGAACATATTTTTTTGTTTGCTAATCTGTTCTGGTTTGTTCTCTTTCAGGTCTCCCTTGCAATTATGGAGTTTTAGAAGAATAAGGTAGTGTGGAGGGGGAATCCCCCTCTGCACAGTTGAGGTAGTTCACTTTTGGAATTTTTTTATGCCAAGAATATTTGTTATATAAGATGGTGAAATAAGACTTCTAAAATATATATATTTATAAGTATTTATTTGGATCAAGTGCCAAACATAGCAGTACAAAGACTCTGATGGCAGCTCAATAAAACTGGATTTACGTCCTTGGAATTACAAATTTTTTTTAAGGCACTGTGCTTTGTACTGGAGTGCCTTGATACACTTAAGGGTCCTTCCCCTTAAGGAGAGGAGCAGCTTTAGAAGTGAAGATGAGTTCTCTCCTGCCAGACTGCACTTCAAAGTGTCGATCTCTACAGCATGCTTTGGATGTTATTTCTGTAGTAACCAGAGGAAGTGAAGGCCAGATCAAGGCCTTTCTCTCTTCTCACTGCTACAACGCTGCAACTATAAAGGATGCCTTTGGTAGGAACGTTGTACATCTGGCTTCGTCTTGTGGCAAAAAAGGTGTGCTAGACTGGTTGGCCGAGACCAAAGGAGTGGATCTCTTGGCAAAAGACAAAGAGTCTGGGTGGACGGCTTTGCACCGCAGTATATTTTACGGATACATCGACTGTGTTTTGTCACTGCTGAAGGTGAGTGATCTCCAGCTGTACTTTTCACCAGTATCTGCAATTTTTACAGTTGTATCGGTTATGTAAAAGTGGGTGTTTAAACTTGACTGAAAGGCACTTGAGGGTTCTCTTAATACCGTTTAAATCACTGTATTGATTTACTTGAAGATTGCCTTTGTGTTTGTAAAAGACTTTTGCCTTTGCCTGTGCAGAAATCAGCACTCAGAAAGGAACTCTGATTAATTGTGGACTTCCTTGAAGACTGGTTTGTGGATGATATCAGGGTTAGGATCTTGAAAGTGGAGCATGATCAGACTAAAGATACTCTAAAAACAGACTCTTTAGTAATTATACTAATTACTGTTCTTGGAGAACGTTAATGAAAGCTTAAATGGAGTTATAATTAGAAATTAATCTTACATTTGAGAAAAAAGGACTTTCAGATATGGAACATTTTATTAAGTGAATCCCCATTTCATTCATATATTAAGCAGGGCTTTTGCTCAGTCCCCCTCATTCCTTTCTTGCAATTGCTGTTTCCTCTCTACCGCATAGCAAATTGTGTGTATTTTTGATTGCTCCTCCTCCTGTTCCCCCTTCCCAAGCACAGAAATGGAAAGAGCTACAAATGGTTGAGATGATCAAGGTCCCGTTGACCATATGAAAAAGTGAAATATTTGTGGTTCAAGGTTACTTAAAAACAAACTTTTTAAGGCAGAGAATTTTCCATTTTAAGTTCAGCCTTTTTAAATGGCAGTGACTAGCCATTTGTGAATATAAAACTCTCTGCTTTCAACAAGATTTTGAGCAAAATGATTGTGGATCCAGTAATTTTTTTAATTCTTGAAGGTCTGATAACTGTTAAATATGCATTTCATGCGCTATACCCTTACATAGTGAGGAGGTTGTCATTAAACTTGACAAAAGTAGGTGTTTGCCTGGGAATTGTACATGATTCTGTTCTCTAGAAAACTGGGAACAGGATGTGTGATGTATGAAAAAGCAATCAGTCCTCTAGCGCATGTGTATATCTGTATCTTTAATATTTGCTTACTGGAGGCCTGTACAGATTTTTCCGGATGTATTCTACTTTTCTGTCTTGCATATGAGGGATATTTTTCTACTAGCTAGCTCGGCTGATACTATTCTAACCAGCAGAATGAAACAGCTCATGGAGAGTACTCTGCCTCCCAGTGCCTTGACTGTGTTATAAAAAGGAAACATTCTTAAGGTATTATAGCAACAACAGGAAGGGATTATAGAATAGAATTATGAAATAGCTGAGCTAATAAGACATTTCTGAAGGTTGTCTAGTCCAGCCTTCATGCTCGGGCAAGGTCAGCTAGAGCAGGTTTCCTGAGATTATGTCCAGATAGATTTTGAATGGAAACTTAGTCACCTCCATTCCGATGTTCTTATGACGGTGCAGTAAAAATGGGGTTTAGGTTTAAACAAAACTTTTTATATTGTAATTTGTGCCCACTGCCACTTGTTCTGCCTCTGGGTATCACTGCGCTCCCCACCCTGCACCTCCAGTCAGGAATTTATTATACATCTTGATAAGAAGCACACATGCCTTCCACCCCCCAGACCTTCTTTAGGCTAGGCAACCCAGCTCTCTTCACCCTGTCCTTTTGTGTCAGATGCCTCGGTCATTATTTTCATGGTCTTTTGCTGGACTTGTTCCTGTATGTCCATGTCTGTCTTGTACTGGGAAGTCCTGACCTGATCCTGGCACTCCGGCTGTGGCTTGCCAGTGCTGAGTAATGTTTGCTGGCAACACTTCTACATGCAACCCTGGGATGCTTTCTCCATTCTTGGTTGTGAGAACACGTTGCTGGCTTGTGGTCAACTGGTTGTCCAGTAGGAGCCCCAAGTCCTTTTCTACCAAGCTGCTTTCCAGGCAGTTTTCCTCCAGCTGTATTGGAACAATGGATTGTCCATTGGAACAATGGATTGTCCATCCCCAGGGCCGGGATTTGCATTTCCCTTTGTTGAACTTCAGGAGGTCCCTGTCGGCCAGTTGCTCCAGCTGTTCAAGGTCCCTCTGAATGGCAGCACAACCCTCTGGTTTATCAGCCGCCACTCCTCATCTTGTATCATCATCAACCATGTTAGGGGTGCACTCTGTCCTGGTATCCAGGTCGTTAATGAAGATGTTAAACAGGATTGGCTTCAGAATCAACCCGTGGGGTACTCGGCTAGTGTGGATGACAGACTTCTGTTGTGGGTTGAAGGCAGTTGTGACTTATTCTCAGGCTGTATCTAATACAAGTTTTGCCACTCAGAAGTTGGGGTTTGTTTTCATAAATTCAGACCATGTAAATATTACTGCAGCCTCTGTTCTGCTTGTAAATTACTTGGACAGCTGCTCAAGAGAAGAGTCTGTAGCTACCTATTAAATCATAAAAAATAGGTTGACCTGTCTGTCATAGTGAATTAATACCAGTACTGTTGCTAGTAGGGTTGCTTTTGTACCTTGGAGACTGTATGCTGTTGTTCTGGCTAGTGTTTTTCTAAGTGAAGTTATGTCCCTGCTGCAGATGTGGCTAACTGTTCTTCAGTCATGCTTGGATGAATTGTGCTCCCTCAATTTTTGTATTTCAGGTGTGAGTTTCTGTAAGATTTTCCTTTGTATTAGCCATGAGATGTGGTATATAGGTACAGCTGTATGACTTACCCGTCAGGTTCTGCTTGGGGACATCTGCAGTTCTTCCCTTCAGGGATGTGATCGGTGACACTTGACTTCCTTAAAACCAGTGTTGGTGTAGCAGCCCTTTTTTGCAAACGGTATTTACACAGAATATGCACTTCTCTCCGAGTTCTAAAGGAATGACCTGCTTACACCTTGTGGTTCTGAAGCTTCACTGCTGCTGTCTTGCCTGACTGTTCCTATCCTCTTGCCTTTTCTCAGCAACTGAACCACTGTTCCCTGCTTGTTTACAAAGTCCTAGTAGTTTGTTTTTTTTTTTTTGTCACTCCTCTAGCTTGTCAAAACTGTTTCTGTAAACATGCCATTATAAGAAAATGTGTTCATCGAAGCTGGTAAATACAGTTTTGGTAAATACTTGCCCTTCCCAGATGTCAGTGCTTTATTTTCAAGTTTGTAACCTTTGTGTTTCACTGGTTACATCTTATTACTTAATCAGTATTCATGCAATAAAATACCAGTTAATAGATCAACGTGATGTATGTGCCTGACCAGAATTGCACTGTTTTTTTTTGTTTGTTCTGGTTTTTTTCAGATTCACCTAGAGGTTACTTAAATCTGTAGATTTTCTTGTATCAGTATTAAACCTAATTAAAGCTTTGTTTAGCTTCTTAAACGTTTGCCTGGCATACTTCAAGCTGTGGAGTTAAAATTAACTTGTGTTCTTCCCTTCTTTTCCTCTCCTTCTCTTTCAGCATGGCGTTAGTCTGTATGTTCAGGATAAAGAAGGCTTATCAGCCCTGGATCTGGTGATGAAAGACAGGCCAATCCATGTGGTGTTCAAGAAAACTGGTAGGAAATCAAATAGCTTAAATTCTGTTTTACCAGGAGATCTGTTTCAACAGTATATTAATGTATGTACCAGGACAGATTTAGATACCTGTTTCTAGCTAGGACTGTGTAAATTATGAGTTAGCTGAAGATGTGGCATTGCTAGTATCATAAGAGAGCAGGTGCAGAATCTTGGCAGTAGGCACAGGATGCACGTGTAGCAAAACATGAAGGACCAGTGACTGCCGGAGAGGTTTAAAAAAAGCCAGTAATATAACGGGTAATCCAGAGAGGTCGTGGAAACTCCAGCCTTGGAGAGACTCCAAACCTGAGAGGCATTCTCTCAGGTCCTGGGCAACCTGCTCTAGCTGACCCTGCTAGAAGACTAGATTGTCTTCAGGGGTGCCTTTCAGCCTTAATTATTCTGTGATTTTTCTCTTTAATCTCAAATCAAGTTCTGAGAGATACGATGTCTTTGAGTTTGACTGAGTAGTTTACATCATTTTTGTGTTTTTTATGAAAAGAGGGGGAATGTGCTCTTGAATCTTCAAATGTACTTTTTTTTTTTTTTAGACAAGGTAGCTTGATACAGGCTAGTGACAATTGCTCTAAATAAATTTTCTCCAAATAGGAAAGTAGTGTAACTGAGGACATGATTTTTTCTTTGACAGGAGAATAGTTTTTCCAGTATATGTAATTAATTTATTTATTTTTATGCCTTTGTGCTTTTTGACTCTCCTTCGTTCCCCTTTTCTCCATGTTGCCAGATTCAGCCTTGTTGTTCAGTGAAGTTTATTCTTTGCTGCTTGTTTTCAGTCATTTTAAGTAATTCTGGTGATGCAGATCCTGAGTTTTGAGTATTTTTTTATTTTACCATGTAAAATATGTTAAAAACTTTAACCTTTATAACAATGGCTGTCGTTTAAGTGCAGCTGGCAGCTAAGCACGACGCAGCTGCCTACTCACTCCTCCCCTGCCAGTGGGGTGGGGAATAGAATCTGGATAAAAAAAGTAAAACTAAGAGCTTGAGATAAGAGCAGGTTAATAACTGAAAGATAATAATTATAATGAAAAGGGAGATAACAAGAAGAGAGAGAGTCGTAAAACCCAAGACAGACAAATGATGCACAGTGCAACTGCTTGCCACCCCCTGACTGATGCCAGCAATCAGCCCCTGCCAGCCTACTGCCCCTGGTTCATACACTGGGCATGATTTTCTGTGATAGGGAGTATCCCTTGGGCTAGTTCGGGTCAGCTGTCCTGGCCAGGCTCCCTCCCAGCTTCTTGTGCATCTCCTCGCTGGCAGAACATGAGAAGCTGAAAAGTCCTTGACTTAGGATAAGCACCACTTAGCAACTAAAACATCCATGTATTATCAACTTTATCCTCACACTAAATCCAAAGCACAGCACTATACTGGCTCCTAGGAAGAAAATTAACTCTGCCCCAGCCTAAACCAGGACAGTAGCACAACATGATCAAATATATATATGGATTTCAGTTTTTCACTCATCAGAAAATGATGTTTGGATATCACTGTAACAGAGAGGTTATTTAAAATATATGAAGTGTTAGTTTTTGGCCACAACTCTGATTTGAAAGTGTTTACGGTTTTCATACATGACTGCATAACTTTTTTTGGGAAAGGCTTTTGACTAAGTTGAAACAAAGCACATATAGCCTAAGGTAGTAACAGTAAATCTGCTACTGAGTGTTTACATTTTCTGCAACTGGAAAATATATATAAGTAATGTTGGTCATCTGTACATTATTGTTAAAATATTTTGTCTTATCCCCTTACTTGTAAGAATAAATATTTTTATATTTCAGTTTTGGGTAAAAAACAGCTTTCTTCTTCAAATTTGAAATAGAAGCAGCAGGAGATGCTTTTTGAAGTCAGTATGCACAAGACGGGAAGGTTTAGAAGCCGCAGACTTTTTTGTTTTTTTTTTTTCCTTGCAGATCTCACCGAAGTCTACACCTGGGGAAGCAACATAAATTTTACTTTGGGTCATGGTGGCCAGCAGGGTAAACATCATCCTGAGCTGGTGGACCTCTTTCCTCGGAACGGCGTGTATATCAAACAGGTACTCTGAGCGTGGCACCCTCCTCTGCCAGCTTGGAGGGGTGTGTGATGGGGAGCAGGTGGCAAAGATGTTGCCAAGTTTTGAAAATTTGCAGCGGGAAAGAAAAGTTTGATTTGGATGTTTTGTTCCCTGTTCTCCTACCGCCCCCTCCCCCCCCCGCCCCGGCACTTCCTAGTTATTTCTTAACAAGCAATTTTTGTTGATCTGGCAAGCAGCTTAGAGTAACAAGGGAGTACTAGAACAGGCCCAATGTGTTCTTGCTGCTTTCTTCCCCCATCCCAACCACTCTCAATATTATTCTCTCTTATGGTGGAGAGAATGTGGGTTTTTGAGTTGTTGGTTTTGTTGTTTGGTTGTTTTTTTCTTAATATGATTTACCTTGGATACATGGCTCATTTATCATTAAATAAATTCAGAAGCACAATACTTTTTTGAGTTTCTGGCTTCCTGTCCAGCTCCCATAGTGAATCGAAGTGGGACAATAAATCTGTTTGATACATGTTGAGTTAAAATTCTTCTTGTGTTGAAAGCGACACGTGCTGTTCAGCACACTTCCTGTAGCAGTAGTTTTGTCCCTAATAATTTCTTGGGACTTAAGAGTGTTTGAAACTTTAAAGCACAACTTGAACAAGCATTCAGGGCAGACAATCTGTGCTGCAGTCTTAACATGAGCTTCCCTTTAGCTCTCCTGAGACAGTATTGTTGCCCTCAGTCTTTTGAGATTTTGATAGCCTGTAGGGCCATGCTTGCATTTATTTTAAAATACAAACTGTAGGTCTCCTCAAGTAGGTTAAGGCAGTATATAACTGATGCAAAGCAAATATTGTGTATTCCTTGTGGCTTGTTTTGGCAGTCCTGACAGCATCTTAGTCATATTTTCATGAAGAGATCTTTATTAAAGCTGAACTTCACAAAGTACTTTTGGCAGGCCTTTTCATATTATCCAAGAAAATTAATTTGCCCTATACTGCCTCTTCCCCATCCCTGTTTTGCCCTTTTTCTTTCAGGTGGTACTCTGCAAATTCCACTCTGTGTTCCTTTCCCACAAAGGTCAAGTTTATACATGTGGACATGGACAAGGAGGACGCTTGGGTCATGGTGATGAACAAACATGCTTGGTATGCTATCCTATGCTATGTCATGTGCTCTAGCATGATTTTTTTTCTTTTTTTTTTCCAAACAGCAAATCTAGAAAGTGAATTAGATTTTCTGTCAATGTACTTTAAGAACAAATTTGCTGTTGACTTCAAAGTCCCTAGCTCCTCACCAAATAAGAAAAGAAAAACCTCTCCTTGACTCCTAGTAGAGGTGGCAGAGATTTGAAGAATGTGCATTTAAATATGTTTTAATTTAAGTTAGCTAGATAATACAGTCAAACTTCTGTGTTATGGCCAAGTTGTTTTAAAAGGCTTGCTAATGCCAGGTAAGCGGAAGCAAATAGTTTTGGGCTGGGCTTTTCTTCTTAAATAGGTTTGTGATGCCACCTGGTGAATGTCAAGGCTGGCAAAAAGGAAGCAGCAGTACTGTAGAGCTGTAGTGGCATGGAAGTTGCTTCTTACTAGGCTTGCACAGCTATTAAGTGAGAACTCACTTATCATTTTCATTTGAATAATACTTCGTTGGAATATGGAAAAACAACATTTAAGAAGATTGAGATGTATAATCAGAATTTTTTTTCAAATTGCTCTTTGGAAACTGAGAGGTTACCCAAATGAATAAGGGAGAACTCATGTTACAAGGTATGAAGAGCTAAAGATACAGAACTTCCTTATTCTGTAGAATTTTCTTAGGATTGTCCTGTGTTTTGGAGGGAGAAATCTGTATCAGTCATGGTATTTTACAAATCAAAACAAAAGAGGTAATAGATAACATTTGTCCAGCTGTCCTGAAGGTACAATTTCCAACCTAACTTTGGAGCAGGTACTTCAAAAATCATCTTCCCTGATAGCAAAAGACACATTTCAAATGAATGTCATTAATCTTATTGCATTGGGGGTGGTACTTATGTTAATAAGTGTGTTGTATGTTCAAATGCATTTTCATTTGTAGTTCAGTTTTTGATCATGGCTTTGTTTTCATAGATGGCCCCTGGTTAATATCAAAACGGTATGGATTTATATAATTTTATTTTTTCTTGTTCAGGTTCCAAGACTTGTGGAAGGCTTAGCTGGCCATCAGTGCTCCCAGATAGCTGCAGCTAAGGATCATACTGTTGTTTTAACAGAAGATGGATATGTTTACACATTTGGTTTAAATACTTTCCATCAATTGGGTATTCTTCCTCCTCCTCCTAACTGCAGTGTTCCTAGACAGGTAAAAGGGGAGGGACTTTTTAGGATCTCAAGTAACAACAGAACTAGAGGGAATGGGGCAAAGCTGGAAGTGGGCAGATTCAGGCTGGATGGGAGGAAGAAGTTCTTCCCCATGAGAGTGGTGAGACCCTGGAATGGGTTGCCCAAGGCGGTGGTTGAGGCCCCATCCTTGGGGGTCTTTAAGGCCAGGCTGGATGAGGCTCTGGGCAGCCTGATCTAGTGGGAGATGTCCCTGCTCATGGCAGAGGGGTTGGAACTGGGGGAGCCTTGTTGTCCCTTCCAACTCTGACAGATTCTGATCTGTTTTGGCAGAGGACTTTGGAGCCCTGGTGGCTCGGTGGTTGGACTTGATGATCTTGGAGGTCCCTTCCAACCTAAATGATTCTATGATTCTAAAGTAACATCAGTCAAAGCTTAGTTATTTGTTTGTTTTAACAGAAAGTAAACCATCAAGGTTGTGGAAATAACTTAAATGTTTTCAGAACAATAAAATCAAATGGGAGTTCAGATAAATTTTTCATTCTGTGTTATCATACATCTCAATATTAAGTACTTAACAGTGTACTGATAAATGTCTTAGTTTGTAAACTGACCTGTACTAAAGTTGTTGGTGCTAAGCATGATACAAGGTACAATTGCCAAACCCTGTTTCGTCCCCAAATTGTTCTGTATCTGAAATGGCATAAAAGTAATAGGTATGTATTACCTGAGATTCGTGCTCTCTACTCCTTTTGAATCACTGGATGACAGATCTTGGGGTTTGATGGTTGTGTCCTTTGCTGGAAGCACTATTCATTCTGGAGTGATAATGCTTTGGGAAGAATAGCAACAAGAAAGCAAGGGTATGGGCATCAGCAACCTGACTATATTTCTATGCTCAATTGCTAATTTTCTATTTATTTTTTATATTTTAAGTAAATGAGAGCTACATTACTTTGTATTAAATGGAAGCTTTGTCTGGAGTTGCAACATTGCTCTACCAGTGTTATAAAAGTAGGAAAGAATAACTGGCCAAAGTGCAACAGGGGAGTATTTTGGGGTACAGTGGGTTGCTCTTTAATAGTGTAATGGTAGCCATGTACCCGCAGTATTTGCTTAGGTCTTGATTGTCAAGTTAAAAATTGAAGTGTGGCATTAGCAGTATGGTGTTCTCCAGTGTGTTTAGGGTTCTGGGAATTAAAAGCTGAAACTTTTTGGCTGACACTTTTGCAGCACCTTGGTTGTCTTTGGCCATCTTAATACGTCCTATGTAGGCCTGTTCAACTTCTTACGTATGAATACAGCCTAAGGAGGTTTGATTCTAGTTCTGATGAGGTAATGCAAAAAGTTTACTTGTTTTTGCCAGTAATGCAATAGTGCACAACTTGACAAACTTCTGAAATAATCCTTACTAGACTGTCTGTGGATTGATACCAATGCATCATTCTTAATGACTTTAGGAGATAAATGTTGTCAGAAGTTTCTACATGTGAAAATCACCTGTTGCTGCTTAATATTAAGATGTACTTTGGATTTGTACTTAGGTTCAGGCAAAAAACCTGAAAGGTAGAATGGTGATTGGCGTGGCTGCAGGCAGATTCCATACAGTGCTATGGACTAAGGAAGCAGTGTATACCATGGGGCTGAATGGCGGCCAACTAGGTAAGGTAGAAGTGTTCTCAAAGTAAAACCCAGCCATTGGAAGATGTTATTTATACCAAAGCTGTTATCTACTTCTCACAACAGAAGCCTGGTTAAAGCTTTCTCTTCTCTTTTTTTTTTTTTTTTTTTTTAACCAGTCTGATGGCATCGTCCTTACTTTAACGTTTTGAGATGATGGGAGCTAGACAGACTTAGCTCTGTTACATAAACTCTTTATAATTCTTCTACCTTCCATGTCTGTTGTGTGGTCCTCCTACTGAAAGGAAAAAGAATGTTGCTGTTTGCTTTGCAAATTACCCCAGGCATTCTTGTCTCCTACCAGTCTGGCTGGTACTCCCCCTAATAAATTATAACCTAGCATACAGCTCTCTTGCCTGTGTCCTTCTTTCACCATGCCATATAAACATGGTACTGATAACTTTTCCCATACTAACTTTAAACTGAAATGCTTGCCCATATCTACAATATTTTTTTCAACAGCACTGTTACCAGAATCTTCGCTTGCCTCAGTATTTTTCTGAAGTCAAGAAAGACCCTAATAAGTATTATCAACTAGTAAAATTCATGATTTGTTGTATGAATTTTAAATGCTATTGTGATATTTTAATAGCTTTTTTTCTTTTTTAATAAACAAGTATTGAAATACTGGTTTGGATTTACATTTCTGCAGTTCTCTATTTGTGTGCAAACAAAACTGTCATCTAGCTCAGGTACTTGTAGTTAATCTGCATTAGTTCTGGCACCAGGTTCAGAGGCTTGCTTGTGTTCATGTTTAAGATTGCAAAGGTACGTGCAAATCTTGTTTTTGAGAATTATCTTACTAATGAATATTTTGTTTCATGTTCTGCTGTTTGATTTTTTTTGTTGTTGTTTTTTAAATATACACACTCATTATAGAATTTTTTTTTTTGTGGTTGCTTGTTTTGAGATTGTTGTGTGCACATGGCCCAGTGCAATACCATATAGTGAGAGAGTAACTGGAAGTTATTCACTAGAAGTGATATAGTTTCAGCTGGACACTGTTACAGAGCTGTGGTAACAAACCTTACTCTTTAAGATGCTTGGACACAGCACTACGTTGTCATTTGCAGGGTTGCTTCCAGTGTTAGAGGTAGCTCTGCTGCTTGTTCCTGGGCATTTGTACCCTACTCCACTCTGTGGAGCAGACAAAAGTACACAAAGAGTGGAGTTATGTAGTGTATGAGATTCTTGCTGTTAGGTTGCAAAGCAAAGCAGCAATGACCTGTTTGGTTTTGTTTTTTTTTTTTTAATGTTTTCAGAGACTCCAGCCTTGTCTGTTATTTCATATAACTGCTTGCCTTCATGCTTATGTGCACTTAGAGTAATTTTTATGATGAGCTTCTTTGGTATCTTCTAGTGACTGAAATCTACATTTTATGCCACTGATGTTTTTTTGTACTGTCTTGAATTGTAATATGGTCAAATAAATGTTTTTTCCTTTGGAATCTAAGGCAGTACTACAGCAGAGTGTAACTGCTTTAAATAGCTTTTCATGTAGAATATGCTGTACTTCTTCTTTTCTGTGTTATATCTGGAGTGTTTTCTGGTGTTTGTGATGAACTAACCGAGTATGTGTGGTGGATCTTTATGTAATTATTCTGAAGATGAATTCTCTAATTACCTAAAAAAACTTTTTCGAATTCCAAGGTTCTTCAAAGTAGTGTAGCAAAGTGTCCTTTAAATGCACAACGTATAGAATGGCAAATAATGTTTTTGGGGTCTCTTGTATTTTCTAGGTTATCTGCTGGATCCTAATGGAGAAAAAAGTGTGACTTCACCTCGCCAAGTTTCTGCTCTACACCACAAGGATATCTCTGTGTCCCTGGTCTCTGCCAGCGACGGCGCTACAGTATGCGTTACTGAAAGAGGAGATATTTACCTGCTTGCAGACTATCAGTGCAAAAAGATGGCTTCCAAGTATGTGTTATTGTCCTGATTTGTCAGGAAGGAGCAATAAGTGAAGATTTCACTGTAGTCTCACAGTTGCAAGATACAGAAAAGATTTCTTGTGCATAAAATAGCGATGATACAGTGCGCCTTTGGGTTGTTTTCTTCCATTTTCAGTTCTTTCGTATGAACTACAGTGGTCTTTTGTGTTTGCTTATTTGTTATTAGATAGGGCTAAGGTGCCACTTGCTATTTACCAAAGATATTTAAAAAAACCCACCATACTAAGAACAAATATTTGTGCCATAGTATTAAAAATATTGAAGCTGGTATTTTTTGTTCCTCTGCTAGCCTGAATTTGTATAAATGCATCTTGGTAGAGGTGTTGAAGATCTGCCATTCTACTTAGTTATGTTGTTATGATTTTGAATCTGTAATTAGGTGTCTGAATTTTATAATATGTGGATTTAGTATGTTATAAAGGGTAATTTGGGTTGCAAGAGGAGGCCTTGTGACATCATGTGGTATGTATGCTAAAACCTGGGTGTTATACCTGTTGAAGAAATGGCCTATGACTCATAAATTTAGGAAATTATTTGCTCTCATTCTGTCTTACTTAGCTTGCAGTAACAGATTGGGAGAGTTAATTAGCATTTTTGCCCAGTTAACTTCCAGTTAGATTTTCAGCTTCACTTCAAATTCTAACAGTATTTCTTGACATGTTATAGCTTGATGATTATTTTATACTACATTTTCTGCATGGTTTTAAGTGAAGTTGATGGCACTTGGAGAAACTTAATACTATGTACTGTGCTTTTATAGTAACTGAAAAGAGATAACACATATGGTTTTGATCAGGTGAAAAGCAAAGCCCACCAAAACTCTGAGAAAAGGCCTGCTAGGATGGGATAGGTCTTTTGATACAAACGGCGAAATGAAGTGTATACAACTATAATTTTTGTAATGCTAAATTGTAAATACTAAATGTAGAGCTAATTATATACTTGTTTTCACTTGGGGAATTTTGTGAAAACGGGTGGATATGGTGTGACTTACTTATAAGTAAAGCACAAATTACAGTCTACTAATAGTATTTTATAGCAGTTATGGTAATAATACCAATGGGTAGAAACTAAACTAGAGTAATATTTCAGTGCCACTACCTCAACTGTATATTTTTACTGCTTATCTAGATGAAAAAGGTAACTCTGTCATAGAAGCAACATAAATATACAAGGAAGAAATACTAACTTAACTTTTTGTGTTCTTTCAGACAGCTGAATCTTAAAAAAGTTCTTGTTAATGGGGGGCGTTTGGAATATAAGGTAGATACCCAACATCTTGAAGAGAATGTAGGTGAGAAGATTTGCATTCTAGCGCTGGATGAAGCTGGAAGAGTAAGTTGTGTCTCTAGAAGTCATAATTACATAGCAAACCAATTAATCAAACTTTAAACAAAAGACAGGAGAAATCATTGCATAGAAAATAATTCATTTCTGCAGAGCTGCTAGTGATGTGTTTTTTAAAGGGTCATGGGAAGACTCCCAAAGTAATGTTCACAGATTTGAAAATAAACTACTCTACATCTAATGACTTTTCAGTGAAGATGAACCTCCTTTGTTTTTATATACTTAAGTGATTATATAGCATACGTGACCTTACCGAGGCCTTTAAGTACTTAAAGGGGGCCTATAAGAAAAATGGAGACAGTTTTTATGGCAAGGCCTTTTGTGACAGGACAAGGGGGAATGGTTTTAAACTAAAAGAGGGGAGATTTAGACTAGATATAAGTAAGGCAGTTTTTACAATGAGGGTAGTGAAACATTGGAACAGGTTGCCCAGAGAGGTGGTAGGTGCCCCATCCCTGGAAACACTGCAAGTCAGGTTGGACGGGGTTCTGAGCAGCCTGATTTAGTTGAAGATGTCCCTGCTCACTGCAGGGGGCTTGGACTAGGTGACCTTTAAAGATCTCTTTCAATCCAAAGCCTTCTACGATTCTGCGTTTTCTTGGTTTGTGGGTTTGTTGTTTTGTTGTGTGGTGGTTTGTTTGTTTGTTTTGTTGATTGTTTTTTTTCTCTCCATCTCTTCTCTCACCCCATCCACCCAGTCATTGGGAAGTTTTAGAACCTTAGCTGAAAAGCAAATATTCTGTAGATGAGATATCCCTTTTGTTGTTGAAAAGTTGCAGGTAAACCTGCTCAAAAGTTTAGAATTTATAGTTAAGTGTAGACACTCAGCTGCCTTAGATGTGGAATACTGTGGTGGATTTATTGTTTCCTTTTCTCATTCTGCCATAAACAGTCTTTACAGGACCTTTCAAAGCCCCAGCCTTTTCTAGATCTGCTCACTGGGACATCTAAACCTTCAGTGCCATCTAGTGGTGTTTACAAAAAGATTTTCTTACTGAAATGCTACCTTAAACAATGTTAAAAACTGAGCTTGTGTATCAAAATGGGGACCAGCATGGGTTATTTCCTTTTCTTCCCTTGCATTTGACTTGCATTTCTTCCCTTGCATTTGGGATGATTTTTTCTGTTTGTTGGATCTTTAGCTGTCTCAGAGATCATAAACTTCCATTTCATTATTGTTCATGTGAGGTTTAGCCTCTAGCATCTGTAGCATTGGTAGTGCTCCTTCAACATCTTTGGGACACTGCTTTAACAGGAAGTTTTTCCTGCATCAGTGGAACTGTGTCAACCTACGTTTCGTATCTTCCCATGCTGAATACTGGCAAATGCTGGGATCTTAGTGCTTTTAGGCATTGTAAATTGTTGAGCAGGGAGAGGGATGAGATCTTAACACTTCTGTTTCCTAAATCAGCACTTCTTGGTCTGGCTTGATTGTACTATATTTAAGAGAGTACTGTTTAGCCTAGAAAAGAAAAGACCCAGGGGGGAATCTTATTTTTACATATACATACTTGAAGGGAAGATCTAAAGAAGATGGAGCCAGGTTTTTTCAGTGGTGCCCGGTGACAGAACCAGAGGCAGTGGGCACAAACTGAAATAAAGGAGGCTCTGTCTGAATGTCAGGAAGCACTCTTGCACTGTGAGGGTGATTGATCAGTGGCACAGGTTGTCTGTGGAGTCTCCATCCTTGGAGGTAGTCAGAAGCTGTCTGGACATGGGGTGACTGGCTCTAGGTGTCCCTGCCTGAGCAGGCGGTTGGACTAGATAACCTCCAGAGGTCCCTGCCGACCTCAGCCAGTCTGTGATTCTGCAGGACTCAAGAAAGGGGAAAGGTAATAGGCTGCTCAAATTATTTTGTCCCCTCCTTCTGTAGGTGTTAACAGACCTGTGCAGGTGCTTCAATGGGAGAACATGAAAGTCTGACTTTGGCACCACTGGTGCCATGTCTGAGCTTTATGTTATGTGAGACTCTTGCTTCGTGCTCCCTTCTTTCAGACATCTACAGTATATATTGTTGTGGTCCTGCTGTGCATGCAGTGCTTCATGTTTCTGTTAAATGTTTTGAAATCTGTGTTTGGTCATGATCTCCATTCCAAAACCTTCACTGGTATGGAGAAATTTGAGATAATTGTTAAACAATTAACAGGAAATAATGTAAATATTTGGTGTACTAGCTTTGAATTTTGCCTGATTTATAAGCAAACTAGTTGGACAAAGCTGTAAATTAAGAACGTGATTAATATCATTTCTTGACTTGATGACATCTTTTGTTGAAATATCAGTAAAAACTGTCCTATAGATGACTGCTGTGAAGATGTTTGAATATTCAGAGAAGCTTTTCAGATGCCCTTTATGGGCAAATGGATCTTGATGTTATAGTAGATTTTCCCTGCTTTACTTGTAGGTTCTTTGTAACAGGTCCTCGTAACATTTTAGGATATAACTTTGAAGAGTGTCTTTCTCCTTTTGTATGCAACTTCAAGATGGCATGTTTGTATGTGTAAAAAAAAAAAAAAAAGAAAAAAGTAGCGTTAATACTTAACTGCTTTCATACAATCCTAAAATTTCCCCTTTCTCTGAAAAAATACAGGTGTTTTGCTGGAAGTCATCTCACAACTCCATGAAGCAGTGTCGCTGGGTGTACGGCCGGCAGGTCTTCATGTCCGACATTGCGTTGAATGAGAACGAAATAATGTTTGTCACACGGGATGGTGAAGCCTTTACGGGGAAGTGGCTGGAAGAAGGGAAAAAAATCTCAGAGAAGAAAGGTTAGCTGTGATTTATTAAAGGTTTTTAAGTACTTCAATATAAAAGTCTAATCAAATCTTTACAGTCCCTACACAGTATTATATGGTTTGTTCTTTCCTCTGTGGCTGACAGTTGGTAGCGTTGACCACTGCTGTTCTCTCCCCAAGTAATATTAAAATTTGCTCACTTTGCAGCCTTCACTTAACCTTCAGGTGGAGATTTCCAGGAAGAAAAGTACTTCTAAAGAGTTAATAGTAGCACAAGGGTCCAGTGTAATGATATTGTCCAATAGTAGATGACCCGTCCTAAGAGACTGGCATTGAACAAAAGAAGGATCATGTACTTGCTTGCACTTCTAAGTCTGTGAAATCATATCATGTTTCCCAGACTCCTATCTGGGCATAATACAGGGTCAAAGAGTAATTTCTGCCTTATTAACTTGGCTTATATTGCTAAGAGTAGGTCATGATGTGTTTCTTTTTTTGTGTGTGTTTTTTTATGGTGTTCTTTTTTTTTTTTTTTTTCTGCCTACTGTAGACAAGATATGAATTAAAACTCTCATCTCTGTTCATGTAGGGGCCTTAAAACTCCACTTCCAACATGGGATGTATTTGAACTTCATAGCTTTATGTTGCAGTTGTACTTTCTTTGATACTGAGATTCCATCTTAAGTTTTATCAGTCCATTTTTGCATTATTTCACAGCAAAAATTTTTCCTCTGTTGCTCAATCTGGAGTTGCATTCTAGCCTTACTTGGTTGCTACTCTCTTTTATTATACACATCACATAGTAGGTACTTTATTACAGAGGAACCAAATACATCACCTTTTTGCTCTGTTTGTCCCAATACTGGTATGTGTCTAGGCATTCTCATCTTTAGGCACTCTGTTCTTTATGCTTCCTGCTTTTCTTTTTATAGCTTTAACATCTTCAAGGAAACTTCAGAATCAGACTTCTTTGACTAGTTGAATGTCTACGTGATGTTCATCACTGATTTGTAATGAGTGGGTTTTGTAGAAGTTTGAATGAATGTGCTAAATGGTGTACGTGTATTTGGTTATCTGGTTCTTAAAAAATAATCCAGTACTGAGAGAATATAACATTTTTTCAGCAGTATTTTGTTAGATTTGGTATAATTTAAACAGGTGTTATGAAGTTTGAAGGCAATTATATTTGTTATATTTGCTGTAATTCGTATGACAGGAAAAGAAAGCAATCTTGTACTGCTGTACACTGATGTACAGCTTGTTTCATTCCACAAGAGGCTGCACTGAATGTTCGATGGAGTGCTTTCTCCTCCATATGAAGAAGTGGCAAAACACTTAGACGAGAAGCCCTGGATAAAACCTCTCCTGTATATAATGTAGAGGTTTATTCTTAAAACGTCTTCATGCATTTCAGTTAAGCAAGCTGTAATCTTCAGCATAATGCAGTCCTATTCAGTGGACTCTATTAATGGACTTACAGAAGTCATAAATCTTGCCTTTTTGTTGTATCAATTGCATTTTAATTAGCTGGACCCTTCTCTGTGTGTGTTTTTTTTAATTTTTTTAGCAGAACTTGTCTCAAGCCTTCAGAATTCTTCATGTGATGTGTCTTGTGAACAAGATACAAACAGTGTTTATGAAAGAATTCGCCTTGAGAAGCTTTCTTTTGTCCACCGAGCTGTTAGTATTGCCACTGATCCTAATGGCTGCAATTTTGCTGTTTTACAGTCAGACCCTAAAACAAGGTATATTTGAAATAACAACTGTAAATTTTCTCTTCTGTGTGTGATTACAATTAAATCATTCTGCTTTTCAGAACCTTTTTTTGACTCATATGGAAGTCACAGTAACTGTGGTTATCCGTATGGCTAGAGAACAGCACTTAAACCACTGTGTCAAAGTTACCCAAAGACCTCAGCCTATATATTTGCATAACTAATGCTGATGTTTCATTTAAAGTGCATAAGCAATCATTTGAGAGAGATTTCTTAACACACTCTGATCTCTAAATACTGTCTGATTTTACCCTTTCAGTATTCACCAATAATCAGCTTTTAAACAAAAGTGAAAAGTGGATCTTTATTTGTTTGGGAAAAATGTATGAAGTAAAATGAATAAGCAAAATACCGGACCATGTTCCTTGCCCTCTCATAATATTTTCCAACATATTTTACATAAGAAAATATTAGCTTTTTTCTTCTTTGGATTGTAATATGAAATAGAGCAAATGTTTCTACGTTTTCTTGTTAGAAAAATGTGATTAAGATAAAATAGTTCTGGTAATACATATTAACTGTCTACGTTATAAAGACAAAGTACTATATTGGATATTCTGAAGCTAGACAGGTCTCAGTTTAGACTTCATGTAGTTGAATTGCCTAAATACCTTATTATTAATTATTCTTTTTGTAAAGAATAGAACAAGAAATGTTGAGTAGTCAAGCAATGTAAGATAAATTGTGAAGAAACCAAATGGAAACAATGCCATCCTCTTCATTAACCACAGTATATAAAATTTTATTGAGCTTGTAAATAGTGTTGGTTTTTTTTCCACGGATTTCATTTTGTTCTAGTCTGTATGAAATTCCAAGTGTGTCATTATCAAGTTTTGGAGAGGATTTTGGCAAACTGTTACGTGAGACAGATGAAATGGACAGCATCCATGATGTGACTTTTCAGATTGGCACAAGAACTTACCCCGCACACAAATACATCTTGGCTGCACGCTGTGACTTCTTCAGGAAGCTGTTTGCTTCCAGTGACAACCACTTGGACACTCCAGACATCTACCGTAAGGATGAAGACGCCATTGGATGTGATCTGTATGTGATAGAGAAAGTTCATCCAGATGTGTTTGCTTACCTTCTGCAGTTCATTTACACTGATACTTGTGATCTTTTGACTCATGGCTATAAACCAAAAATCCTTCATAAAGGCAAATCAGAAGAATATCAAGATACTTTGATTTCTAACCTGAGCAAAATGAGTTTTGATGACAATGTTAATGGAAAGTCAGCATTTGAGATTTATAGAAATAATCAAGTGCAAGTTATAAATGAAAAGCAGAAGAGCAAATCAAAAAAAGGCAAAGTTGTTGGTGAAGAAGCTAACCTCATAAAAATGTTGCAAAGTGCTGCGAAGAAGTTTGGACTCAGCAATTTAAGTGGAAGGTAGGTGGAAGGAAATGAATTTATATTCTGGCAAGCTCTTGACAGGGTGTTTTTATGTAAGCTGATCTAACTTTTTAGTTATTAAAGTAGAAGGCTAGTTGGAGTTGATAAGCTTTGACTTTTTTTGCTTGTTTTATTGTTTGCAAGTGTACAAGTTCACAGCACACACTGTGTCATCTCTTGAGAGCAATGTCAGTTTGTTTTGATGCTCTTTGCTAAGAGAAAGCATGTATGACCCTCTTGAATAATGTCAGAAGCAGACTTTTGGAGCATGGTAAAGTACTTAGTGTCATTTTTTGATAGGCTTCTATATGATGGAAATGTGCTGTTGGCCCTTATTGTGTCCTAGAACCTCTTGGACATTTGTATGTAAAACATCTGTCCTGTGTATATTCTAAGACATGAGCTCTCTGAGATTCGATATCTGATGCAAATCGTCTGACTTTCTAGAATGACTATCATAAAACATCAGTACTTGTTTTATTAGAGACAAATGATCAAACTGAGTTTTGGATTAATGAATTTCTATGCTCTACCAAATTTCTGTGCTCTACCAGGTTTTCCATAGACAGTGGCCATATTTAGCATAAAACAACACAAAGCAAAGTTAAGTTCTTGTTTAAGTAATGCATTTTTATATGATGAAGCTAATGGAACTGAGACCAAATGTCTCTACGGAACTCTATTACTGAGGTTTTTTTTAAATCTTCATTTGTATTTCTCAAAGGAGGGAATGAGCTTTTTCAGAGCAATTTTCTTCGCTGTATTTTTTGCAAATGCTAAAACCAATCAGCAAAGATGTGAAGCTGCTGCTAAAACTGAGTTCTAAAGTCAAAGTGCCATGTTAAACACCTTCCTTTTGAAAGTGTGTTCATTTGTAATCCACCAGCAGCACTCCTGTATCTTTGCCTTCCGATGTGCTAATCTCCTTGATGAATTAGTGTGCTAAAGAAGCCTGTTCCGAAACCTGCATCTTTCAAGCCACTCTTTGCTCAGATAGCTGACTGGCAGCGGTATATCCAACTCCTAAATTTATGACCATGTAATGTTGGACGTTGGCCTTAGTTATAACAGTATAGCGTTCACCTAATATTATAAATAAGATAGATAATATGGGGCAAGAATATCAGTTACATTTCATATTTGCAGTGAAGACTTTTTCAAGTGGCAACTGGCCCTTTCTGATTTTCTGCGATGAAGGATTTTGATCCTTTTTCATATTCATGATATGAGCCCACTGAAATGCTGTGACTTTGTGAAACTGTTCTTCTTAATGGTTTGAGCTATATTCTATCTCTGTTACTTACTTGTAATCTTAATGATTTGCAGGTTGGATGGGATCAGGTTAGAAAATGGAAAAATTAGTCTTGTCAACAAGAAGAATGGGAACAAACCAAAGCTGAGTCAGAAGAAATGGTAACATTTTTAAAATCCAGCTTCTCCTACCCACACCATCTTCCCTTTTATGTCATCTCTTTGTCAAGTGTAGCCTAAGGCTGATCAGCTCTATTTTAACTTGTGGGGGTACACTTGCCTCTTTGACAGTAACTCATGTTTGGAAGTTCTCTGTAGGTGCTTATAGACTGTTCTATCAATTAGTAATCTGGGATAGATGATGTATGGTATATTTTTGCATCTTTTTGCTGAACATTGTGTTCTGTAGATTAACTGTGTCAGAGAATACAAATGCCAGGAGAAATGTTGTGGTAATCCAGTCAAAAACAGTTTGACCCCTGCAAATATGCTTGCTGTGACAATAAGATTACATGAATTGGAAATAAGCAAATGTATAAATTTTTTTAATTAAGAAATGTCTTTCAATAGAAAAATTTGTTAGATTTTTGTCAAGGTGATGTTTAGTTTTTAATTCCATTGTTGTGATTGGATTGTTTATACTCACAGGCTTGAACAGTCTACTTACATAGTAAAAGCCACATTGCATAAAAGCAGCTTTTTCACAGAATTTGGATCACTTCACTCTCAAAATACGTTGCAAAGCTCCAAGTAACTACTAATGTAAAAGAAATAACTAACTTAACACAGACCATTTAAGATGAACCAAATTTAGCCACAATTAATTTGTTTGGTCATAACAGTTTTGAAGCAGTAATTTACCATATTTTAAAAGAAATACTTCAGATGAAATTTTGGAAGCTTAGCTTTGGACAAAAGATTTCTCTTTTGAAACTATCATGCCTGTACTTCTAGTTTAATTTTATATGTTGTTATTAAAGTTTAGATGTGTTTTATTTTAAAAGATAAATTCTAACTTGATAAAATTAGCAGAGTTTACGACTTTTCGCTCTTATGGATAGTCACAATTCTGATCCTATTAAATATCTTCTAGGTCATACCTCTGTGATGTGACGCTGAAATCTTTAGATGGAAAGGAATTCCCGTGTCATAAGTGTGTACTCTGTGCAAGACTTGGTATGTGTGTCTGTATTTATATATAAATATATGAAATATAAGTCATATTATCTTTTTTAACTGAAGTTTTCTTGCATCTTGAACTGAAATGCCTTTCTTTGCAGATTATTTTCACAGCATGTTAAGCAGCTCATGGATTGAGGTAAGCTTGCCAGTGAATGTGTGGTGGTATGTTTTGTTGCATCAAATAAGTGACAGCTCTTCATTTTTTCCTGGAATAACGTACTGTAAAAACTGGGCAACAGGAAAGGGTTCTTGGATTCTGTTTCCAAGAAAAAAAAACTCCTACATTTTTGCCTACTCTGTATTTGTGCATTAAATGAGGCTAATACATGTAATAATGTATATTAAATTAAAGTTTTTAGAGGTTTAATTTGAGCTAGTTCATGGGTTTATAAAAGCTCACTAGACTATTCCTGTGGGATACTGCTTTGGGTGAATTTTCATTTTCTTTCGTAAAAGATATTACAATTTAAATAGTATGCAGTATGGAATAGCTTTTCATATGTACTGAGTGAAAGATACAGCAGAATCGAGAATCTATGTGTAGAATCCCTAGTTGACTTACTGTTCATGAAATAGGGGACATCAAGGACTATTCTACTTAGTCACCAGCTGCTGCTTCAGAAGCTGTAGATCTTTTGTTTTTGTCTTGGTTCCTATTTGCTGTGTGACCTGGTTGGTCCTGTATGTAGTAATATCCCTAAATGCATCTCTTAAAGTATCTGAATCCTACTGATAACACTTCTTAAAAGAGAAGAAGGGTGTAAATGGAGAAGCATTTTTCAGAGACTGCAAGCTGAAGCAGTGTACAAGAGTTTTCTCAATTTTCATACCTGTGTCATCTAAGGCAACCTGTGGTTCTAAGAGTCTGGAAAAGTGCTGACAGTTCTCTTCTGCTGTGTAACAGAACTTCACCTGTCCTCTAAGTTACTGTGTTGCCTTTTCCTCTGCCATCCCTGAGGAAACGTATGTGAAACACTGAGACAAGCAATTGGGTTATTTTTGTATGTTGAATGTCCATTTGAGTTGCTGATTTCTGTATCAGTTTTATGTAGTTCATAGGTTATCTATTAGTTCATAAATAAACCTAAATCATACTTAATTCACAAGTAAATATTTTGTGAATGAAGTGCTCTAGATGTTGTATAAAAGTTCTTAGTGTCTATAAAAGGTTTTTAAGCTTCAGGTGGGAAATATGTCAGTGCCAGTAGCATGTTCTGAAGCAACACAAGTCTTTTTGTATAAAGCTTTGCTTCAGTACCACCAGAAAGAAAGCAAAGCTGTTAAGCAGTGATGTTACATTAACTTGAACGGTGACAATTACATGGTTTTAATGGCTAATGTGTGCTCATAAAAAAAACCTGTTTGCCTCAATGGTTAAGATGGTTCTTCAAATGGAAGGTTTGCTGAGGACCTTGTGTTCTGAGGGATTAACAGTAATGGCTACTTTCATCTTATTCTCTCATGGAAACATGATTTCAGTAGATCTTTTTTCTTAAAAGGAAAGCAGTTCAGTACTTGCATAGGAGATTCCTGCAGTTCTGCTTTTAGACTAGGTTGTAGGTAAAGTAATGTAATCAAGGAGGATTGTTAGAGAAGATGCTCAAACTGCTGGAAAACTGAACTGTTTCATGGATGTTTATTCAAAAATTTGGGCAGATTTTAAATGCTCTGCTACAGTCAGTTCTTAATGGAAGAACCTGAACAGATTTTGTGCAAATGCTTAAGTAATTGTTTTACTTTGAAAATGTGTCTGAGTTGTTTGCTAAATATAATTCCTGTCTTAATTTTGTGTTTTACTCCAAATAGCTGCTTTATTTTACTTTTTTTTTTTTTTTTTTTTTTGTCTCTATGATTTTTTTGGACTAAGCATTAAACATTATCATTCTGCCTTTTAGGCTTCCTGTTGTTCAGCTCTGGAAATGCCAATCCATTCTGACATACTGCAGATAATTGTAGATTACCTGTATACAGATGAAGCTCTTGCAATAAAAGGTGCCAGCAATGTACTTTCAAATCAACTGTACCTCCTACAATTTCTATATTTTTAAAATAGGAAATAAATACTTAATATTCTGCTGTTGAAGTTTTATGTAGAAAATCCAAATTTTTGTGGTTCTTGCTTTGAATTTTGAGGTGATAGCTGTACCCCAGGCCTTTCTGTACCTTTAGTTTATCAAACTTCAGTTTTCCTTTTCCTTCTCTTGCTTAAAAAAAAAATGACTGTTTTTTATTTTCTGAGCTTTTCCTTGTGCTAGAAAAATCCAGATTGATGTTTAAAAAGCCATTATATTTGTCCTTTGGTAAAATCACATTGAAGCTGTATATGTTATAGTTGCTTTGGCTTTCCCATAGTGTTTACATCATGTTTTGTTTTCCAGATTCTCAAAATGTGGAATTCATGTGTAATGTTCTAGTGGTAGCAGATCAGCTTCTTATATCCAGACTCAAAGAAATCTGTGAAGTAGCCATTGCAGAAAAAAGTGAGTTCTTCCACTTGTATTATGAAGGGTTAGGGAATACAGAAAAAAAAAAGGCTTTTTTTGGATGTTAATGTTCTTGCCTGTTTCAGCACAGCATGATTTGCTTATATTCCTTTGATTACCTTTTGCTGTTCATTGCATAGCAGTTAACAGTTGTGTCTTTAGTCTGGGTGACATTCTGGGTTAACATAATCTTTCATTCCTCAGGCATTGTTATCTTTATGTCACTCTCTGTAGCTAAAAAATAGTTCAAAAGTTCAAAAAGCGACACCCCCCCCAAACCACTTCAACAAATAACCAAACTTTTATAAAACCTTTATTGCTTTGTATTCAAACTTCTTGTCTGTAAAACATGATAAAACTAATTGTGTTTCTATTTCTGTCCTTGTATTTAGTTCTGCTAGTTCTTCCATTGTTTGTTTGAAGCAGTTGTGTTTCTATATTGCTGCTAAGATCTGTTCCTTCTAGCAGACATTAAGTATTGTTGCCTAATTTGATACAAGAAATCAGCATAAAATTTTTGCTTCTCATTTCTTAGTGATTTCCATTTCTTTGTCTCTTCCCTTACCTCTTCACACCCCCCCCCCCCCCTCCCCTCTTTTCTTTTTTCTCCTCTC
>NW_008585002.1:32648-71216 GCF_000691845.1 Merops nubicus
TTTTTCCCCCTTTCTCCCTGCTAAAGGAATGTTTGGGGTTCTAAGAACTGTTTATGGTGTACATGAAACTTTCTATTTGTAACTTTATTTTCCCCCTTTGTTTTGGACTGCTGAGTTTCAGTATATGGAAACTGATAGGATTGTAGGCAGGGCCTTTCTGTTTCTGTGCATTCAAGCTGCTACAAAGTTACATGGAGCTTGCTGTAGTTTATGGCTGTTTGAGCACTAGCATTTTTCTGGGAAGGGAGAGGTATATGATACGTTTCAATAACTCAGTCACACTGTGCAATAAATCTTAAAACCTGATGCATGATATTGAAGTACATTATCTAATGTAGTTTGTTGTGTTTCTTCTTTGCAGTTACTTTAAAAAATGCTGCCGAGCTGTTGGAGTTCTCAGCAATGTATAATGCTGAACAGTTAAAACTCTCCTGCCTGCAGTTCATAGGACTCAATATGGCAGCTTTGCTTGAAGCAAGGTAAGGAGGGTTGCAAATATGTTCATGTACTAGCTGTCAAATTCAAACATTCCAAAAAGGCAAAATGGTTGGAAGAACTAATAGGAATAGTTAAATGTTAAAATGCAGCTGAGTCCAGCTAATTTAAAGAGAGGCTTATTTTTACCAAACGGGGAGAAAGAAACTAGTTAAATGTGTACAAACTGTACAAGTTCTATAGTACAAAGCTGTATGTTGCTGTCTTGCATGAAGAGCCTGAATTAAGGGCAAAACCCTCTCGAGTTCAGTGGGCTTTGACATTAGGCTTAGTCTTATTTGTTTTTTTTTTTTCCTGATTTGTTCTTGAGGGTGCATAAAGCTGCTGTGGATTGTGTTTTATTGGGTTTTTTTTTTAGTCATGATGTTGCTCTGCTAATGGAATGTATTTTAAGTAGGCTTATTATAGCTGGTACTTTTTCTAAAAAAGAGGATGGCCCTGTCTCCTTATAGTCTTTTTGCTTTAACTGTCTGCATTGAGGGATGAACAAATTAATTCACTATCTTTGCTCTCCACAGTGATTCATTCAGGGTTCTTAGAAGTTGAAGGTATGTTCTGGCCTGCCTTCTCTTGATGCTTTTGGACAGGCCTTCAGGTAGCTCCCACAGTACCCATCATCTTCTCAGGGCAAGCCTTATGAGCACTGATTGAACTTCTTTTCTAGCAAACACTTAAGGAACTTCCCCCCCCAAACCACACACCTTCCCCCCCCAAAAAAAAATTCCAACCAAACAGAAAAAGTCTATCTCTATTATTTGTCCATTCTGTCCTTTGCTCATCTTTTTGCCATGCTTCCTTTTACCTATAGAAGTTTTTAGAGATCTGAACCAGTTCAGAATGCCAGCACTTCATTGCTGTGTAATACAACTGATCTGCTTGTGTCACACATACAGGAGTTCGTTCATATTAGCAGTTTTCCTCTTCATGTCTGTTTAACCTTTGATTTTGGAGGGAAGAGTAAAAATCTAATAACGTTGTCTCAAGTATTATTCTGAATTCTTTTTTCATCTTAAGCCTGGGAAGGACATGCGACATTCTTACTACAATTGTCAAATGAAAATGTCATTACTGGATAGCAAGAGCTTTAATCTGAGACACCCGAGAGAGACAGAACTTAGTTGTGACAACTTTGTGCAAGAAGAGCTTCTCACATGGGCAAGACAGTTCTGTTAATTGGTTTCTGCCTGTTGTGTCAAGGGATGTTGTGGCTGAGTTTCATAGAAGAACTTGCGTAGACTTGGAGTATTAGATATCAGAAAGACTTGCAAGTATGCAGAAATAGGTAAAGCAATGACCAGCTTGGGGTGACTTAACTGTATAGGTCTGTGTTGTCTGTGGCCTTAAGTAATGGTAGGTTATCTGGAAAGGCTGTGAGTTTAATCATGTCTTATAACAAGGACATTGACCAGTTTGTATTTTGTGTCCATTTTCTTCTTTCTGATTCTGTGACCAACATAAATAGAATCATAGAATCGTTTCAGTTAGACCTTTGAGATCATTAACTCCAATCATTAACCTAACACTACCAAGTGTCCACTACTAAACCATGTCTCTAAGCACCTCATCTATATGTCTTTTAAATATTACCAGGGATGGTGACTCCACTACCTCTCTGGGCAGCCTGTTTGGTGCTTGACACCTCTTTTGGTGAAGATGTCTTTCCTCATATTCAATCGAAACCACCCCAGCACAACTTGAGGCTGTTTCTTCTTGTTCTGTCACTTCTTAATTTGGAGAAGAGACCAACCACCTCCTTCCTTGTAGTTGTAGAGGGTGATAAGGTCTTTTCTCCAGGCTAAGCAGCTTCAGTTTCCTCAGCCTCTCCTCATAAGACTTATTCTCCAGGCCCTTTAACAGTTTTGCTTTCTCCTTTGAACCCCCTTCAGCACCTCAGTGTCCTTCTTTTAGTGAGTGACTCAAAACTAAACACAGTATTTGAGGTGCAGCCTCACCAGTGCCGACTACAGAGGGACAAGCCCTTCCCTAGTCCTGCTGGCCACGCTGTTTCTGCGACAAGCCAGGATGCTGTTGGTGTTCTTGGCCACCTGGGCACACTGCTGGCTCATGTTGAGGCAGCTGTAGATCAACACCCCTAGGTCCTTTTCTGTCAAGCAGCTTTCCAGCCACACTTCCCCAAGGCTGTAGTGTTGCCTGGGGTTGTTGTGGCCCAAGTGCAGGACCTGGCACTTGGCCTTATTGAACCTCATACAGTTTGCCTTGGTCCATTGACCCAGCCTGTGCAGGTCCCTCTGAAAAGCCTTCCTACCCTCAAGCTTGTTTATGTTCCTGCCCAGGTTTGTATTGTCTGCAGACTTACTGAGGGTGCACTCGATCCCCTCATCCAGATCTTTGATAAAGATACTAAGCGCACCTGGCCTCAGCACTGAGCCCTGGGAACACCCCTTGTGACTGGCCACCAGCTGGATTTAACTCTCTTTACCACCACTTTTTTGGGCCTGTCTGTGCTGCCAGTTTTTTACCCAGCAAAGAGTATGTCCATCCAAGCCCTGAGCATCCAGTTTGCTTGTGAGAATTCTGTGGGAAGCTGTCAAAAGCTTTACTAAAGTCTGTGTAGGTAACATCTACAGCCTTTCCCTTATCCACTAATTGGATCATCTTGTCATAGAAGATCAGGTTAGTCAAGCAGGACCTGCCTTTCATAAACCCATGCTGACTGGGCCTGAACCCTTGGTTGTCCTGTATGTGTCTCATGATGGCACTGAAGACCATCTGCTCCATAACCCTCCCTGGCACTGAGGTCAGACTGACAGGCCTGTAATAATGCCTATTGGTGCCTATATAATGGGCCTATACACCTAGGTGTAATAATGCCTATATTCATCTAAAACCATTTGAGTTTTTCATTAATGTGATTTTTTTTTTTTTAAGATAGTAAGATAAATTAATATTTATTTTTTTAGGACTCTGGATGTCTTAAGTGATGAAGTTGTAAAGGATCTTTCTGTTTATTACAGGAAAATGGTAAGCTGTACAACTTCAGCGTGAGATGATTAGGTTTAAAATAGTAATAGAGTCATAGAATCATAGAACAGTTTGGGTTTGAAGGGACCTTAAAGAACATTTAGTTCCAACCCTTCTGCCATGAAATGAAACACCTTCCACTAGACCAAGTTGCTTAAAGCCCCATCCAGTCTTATCATGAACGCTTCCAGGGATGGAGCATTCACAGCTTCTCTGGGCAACTTGTTCCAGTATCTCACCACCTTCACAGTAAAGAATTTCTTCCTAATATCTAACCTAAATCTACTCTCTTTCAGTTTAAAACTGTTACCCCTTGTCCTATTACTAGACTCCCTGATAAAGGGTCTCTCCCCATCTTTCCAGTAGGCTACCCTCTAAGCAGCAGAAGACCTCTATAGGGTCTCCCCAGAGCCTTTTCTCCAGGCTGAACAACTGCACCTCTCTTAGCCTGTCCTCAAAGGAGAGGTACTCCAGCTGCCCGATCACCTTTCTAGCAAAGGCTGTAGAAAAGAGCATCTGTTACTTAGAAGAGAGGAAATAAGATTTCTCCGGGATAAAGTTCAGAGTGATCATTTAGATCTTAAAACCAGGAAGAAAATAATGTGAAAGTTGAACTTCAATGCAGAGGGGGAAGCCAAGGATCTCATAATCCAATATTATTTAACTGTACCGTAGTAAAAGATTGGTGGTTGCAAAACCTTTGGGATTTTTTTGTTAGGAGTGGTAGGCAGCTGAAACATGCATTCTGAGTCTGGCACTTAAAATAGTTCTCCTTCTGTTTTGCTTGAAGATGTAACTTAAGTTTATAACTTGGTTAAATAATTACTTGATCTGTACAAGTGTTTAGAATGACAGTCCGCTTTGGTCCTTTTACAAGAGATAATTATATTTGCTGGTATTCAGCTTAAGAAAACCTTAGTGTAATGGCTTTTACAACTACAGATTCCTGCTATGGTCAGGCGAGTAATTACTCCATATCCAGATGGACCTGACATAAGTTCTTTTGAGCCTGAAGATGGAGAAAACTTTGTCTTTTTAAAGGATGAAATGAATACAGAACAAAATTCTCAGTAAGTATTTTTCATCACCATTTTTAACTAGGTGAGCTGTATATTGCTTTTATCCCATTTTCCATGATGCCCAATTCCCTTTGGATTCAGAATTAAAATACTAAGAAATAGGAAAAGTGGAGATTCCAAAGATTGTTCTTGGTTCTCTGAAGAGCTTCAGCAGAGCACTTTATTTCTAAGTAGCATGTGAGTAAAGGCAGCAAAACAAGTATTCTCAGTAATGTTTGGCTGTTGTATGTGTGATGAGATTATCTGTGTATGTGTGATGAGATTATCTGTGTATGTATGAGACCAATGGTGGAGTTCATTGAGCTTCACTGAATTAAAAGAAATCAAAAGAGAAAAAAAATGTACTTTAATATACTATAGATCTGTCTGGAAAATTGTGATAATCTACATTTCTTAATATTAACAGAATTGTTGTGCCAAATACAAAGTTCTGTAGCATGAGGTTTTGATCTGTCAGTTTAAAGTGTCTGCTCTCTAGCTGTCGAATAACAAAAGAAGTGACCTGCATTTAGGATGTGTTAGAAAATATGATCCAAACAACTGCATACCAGGTAGTCTGGCCTTGGTGGGTTTGTGAACTTTGATATTCTGTCTGTTTACATTTGTTCTGAAGACATAGAGGTGAGAGGAATAGAATCTGGAAAGCCTTGTCAGCCTAACAACATACTGCTTTTCTCTGATGAGCAAATAATGAAATTAAAACTTTTTTGGGGGGCTGTGGTTTTTAATCTGGAGAAATTGACTGTGACACCACAACTATGGAAAGTTAATTTGATAGAATAACTTGGTAGCATGCTTCCAAATAGTGAAATATGATGTCAGTGTGCATATGAGACCTCACCTGCAGTATTATGTGTAGTTCTGACCACTTGCACCAAGAAAAATTACACCAAATGAACTAGCGCAGATAAGGATGAGTAAATCAGGTGAACTGAGAGACTGTTTTGTATTAGACTTCACACCTTTCAGTGTTTCTGAAGGGTAGAAGATAGCCTTTAGGGAATAGGGCAGTCCAAGGATTAAAAAAATAGTCAACCAACCAAAGTTTTGATGCAGGAATTAATAAATATATATATATATAGCTATTCCGTGCACAGTTTCTCAAAGAAGCTTTTTGAAATAGGGCTACTGTAGCTGTGATTCATATAATTCTGAATTTCTAGTAGTTTTGTTAAAATTAAAGATACTTTTTATTTGACTCCATTCTTCCTAGGAAGGAACATGTGCCATTCTGGTAACATGACCATATACTTGCTTTATTGTAAAAGTAGAATTATCTTGGTGGCAATATTTGTGTTGGGGGAAAACGAGACTAACTGGAATTTGTTGAACTTGAACTTGCATCAATTTAGGAGAAATGAAGACAGAAGAAAGTGAAGGTTGGCGTGTAGTTTGCTTTATGCCAGCTGCTGTGTTGTGTAGCAGGTTTAATCTGGCCTAGGTGGCAGTGCTGGCCTGTGCAGCTGCTGCACCTCACACTCTCTCAGAACTCTGTGCAGTGTACTACACCAGAGAATAGATCTAGATTGGGAAGAATTTCTTCTCTTCATCCTGCATTCCTCCCCACCTTCCTTCCCCCCCAATAATTTACTAAATAGTTGTGCCAGTGTGTAAGCAGAGCAGGAACAAGCAGCTAGTGACAGCCGATGGGACCAGGTTATTGCTTGAAGTATAACCACTGGTGCTAATTAAAAAACTTGACACTTGAGGTTCACTTTCTTCAATTTTAATCCATCTTGTGGTTCTTTTTTTTTGTTGTTGTTGTTTTGTTTTTAATAGGGAAGCCCTTTTCAAAAAAGCAAAAAATAAGGCAAAAAAGAAACCACGAAAACGGTCTGACAGCTCTGGAGGATACAATCTATCAGATATTATTCAGAGTCCAGCTTCTACAGGTCAGTGGGAAAGAGGTTCCTTTGAGTTATAAAATGGAACATAAGTTCAATATGAGATGTGATTTCTACAATTCAGTAAGGAGAAAAAAATTTTTCTGATAAAAGGTGATTTCTAGTGAACACTGTCATTGAATTTGAGTGATGAATTCTTAAGATTGTTTTGTTTCAAAGGATGTTTGTCATATTAAGTTTCTGCTTGAAGTTTGGATTCTGTAAAAGCATATATATTTTATCAAAGTTAATGGATGCTTTTCCATGTGGTTTTAATAAGTGGAGCATTTCTGCTAATGTGTTTTGGTTTGGAGTTTGGTTTTTTTTTTGTTTTGTTTTTGTTCTGGAATATAAAAAATAACTTAGTGATTGTTTATTGAAAATATAGCGGAAGCCTTAATTTTCAACAGAAAAGTGTCACTGTTACTTCCTAAAACTGTATATTGTGAGACAGAAAATTGGGAGTAATCTATTCTGAAAAAATATCTAAGATAGCATTAAATCTGTTTGTACTTGTTACAGTCTAGTGTACTGAGCTAGGTAAACTTCTGGTTGGTTCTTATACATCATATAGAGTGAATAAGTTTGGGGGTTTTTAAACATTTTTTAGTCCAGCTCTGATGATTTATTAGTTCAATGCTCTTTTCTTATTTCTTAGGCTCAGTAAAACTGGATAAAACTAACTCTATAGAATCACTTCCAGAACTCTTAACATCTGACTCTGAAGGTAGTTATGCAGGTGTGGGTAGTCCCAGAGACTTGCAGTCCCCCGACATCACAAAAGGATTTCATCCAGAGAGGACTGAGGTTGGATTTCTTTGTTCCTAGCAATTTATTTTTTTGTTTATCTAGTCCATCAAAAGCAGAATCTGTATTTTGGAGTGTTTCTGAGAAGTTGTTGTCCTTATAATGGTGTACGCAACTTTAGTTACTGTTTGTCTGATAAAGCAAATAAAAATGAGTATTCCTTATAAAGTCATCTAAGAGTAATTTATTCAGGTGGTACAGTAATAAGAATTTTTATATGCTGTAATGTTCAGAAAATATCCAAATAGCAAGCTGATCATGGACTCACTACTTTGTCATTTTGAGGTATCCTTGAAAATCTTTTCTTTTATACGTCATTCAAGTTGTTTGTAGCATCACTGAGAACTTTTCTTCAACATTTTTCTCTTGTTTTAGATGAAGGACAAGGCTTGCAGTCAGGGTGTGAAACCTGCTCAACCTAACAAGGAGATGAAGTCGTACAAGGGATCGTCAGCATTGACTAAGTCTGTTCCACAGTCCATTCCCAGTGCCAAAACCAACTCTGCAAGCTCTCCCAGTTGGGTAGCAACCCGTTTCAGGTGGAGTTGTGGTGCCTATCTAATTTAGAATCACTATTCTACACTTGATAGTGAATACTAATAATAATGCTATTCAGACTAAAAAGCTATCTGCTTTTCAAAATTATTATATATTCCTTGATACATGAATTAAAGATTTTGTTTAGTGAAACTGGTACATTTTTAAATTACTCTTTGAGAAAAGCAGTTGCTATTTTTTTTTTTTCTTAATTGCTATCAGGTTGGACATCTAACATCTTTTTTTATAAGGCTTGCTTGGTTAACACTTCATGAAGCACTTGACAGTTTTTTTTGTAGAATCAGACCATGCTTGAAGCCATTAGAATCACCATTGTACTTGGATATTTTTAAAGTGTGTCTTCAGAGGGGAATAGTCTGTGAAAATCGATGCCATAGGTTTGATGGATAAAGTAATGCAAAATTGGTTAATTCTTATCTGTAGCAGTATCTGCAGATGAAAAAGGAGCAATACTGTGATAGACTGAAGTTGTGTGCTGACTCTTCACCGTTGTCAATAACAGTTGAACAGAGAAGTGTTTGTAGATTTAGGGAATCAGATGGCAATAATTTCCCACAGTTTTCCCAGGTGCTTTTGGTTTGTGGCTGATGGGCTTTGTTAATAGAAGTGTTACAGCTATAGAAATAAGTTGCAGCTCTGAGGTATGTAATTTGGTGAGCAGGGTCCATTAGGAATCTGTGTTGTGTCTTGCTATGTATTAGTGCAAGCCTAGTTCATATAGAAAGGTAACACATCCCACTAGCACTTCTCTTATCTTTAGATGAATTGGAAGAAGCTTCACCTTCATCTGCTTAGAATTCTTTTCAAATGTTTTTTTGGAGGATTACATGGAAGGGGAACAAATAAAACCATAGGCCTTTGTTGTAATGCCAGGGTGCCCTTACGGTTTTCCTTTGTACTTCACTCTTTCTAATACAGCCGCTACAATGTCAAGAAGGCAGCTCTGTTGTGTAGAAACATCTAAAGGATTAATACTGTAGTGTATGTGGTTGAACTACTGTGGAAGAACAGTTGATGACAGGCTTTGGTGTGACCTCCCAGTGATTAATTCACTAGTCAGTCTATGGCAGTTGGGTTTATGTGAGGAGAGACAGAAAGGAGTACTGCTTAAATTTTATTTCAAATCCGGCCCTTTAATTTAGTTGTAACACAGCTTAGTTTACAAATGTTTTTAAGTACACAGGCTTTGATTTATAGCTTTATGTAAAGCGTGGAAATGCCTGGATTTAATGCATGTTCATTTCTGTGGAAGTTTAAAATCAGGTCACTTATAAAAAAGAAACTGCTTCCTAACATTTGAGAATGTTACGGGTGCTTGCAAGGAGTTCTGACTTTACAAAGAGTGTTCTGTTTGCCATGTGAAATGATTTTAATCCTGTTTTTCAAAGAAAGATCTAACTCAACCTTCATGAAAGAGCTGTGAGCAATGCTTCTCTAATACTTAACATGAGCAGTTGACTACTAAATATGTCTCTTAGATTTAGATTACCTAATTTTTTTTAAAGTAATCATAGTTCACATCTTTTTGTTTCATAGTATAATGAGTCTTGCAAGTATTTTTATAGTGTGCTCTTAAATATGTATATATTTATAAAAGTTTTGTCAGAAACATTCTATTTGAGGTTTGCCATAATTGAGGAAACAGACATAAATTATACATCCGGTTACCAGTCTTATGTATGATTTAGAGGATTTCAGTGAAGGCTGGAACTGTGGAATGTAAGTAAAAATGAGTGCCTTGTAAGGTAACTTTTTATTTTTCATTTAGCCCTGCCAGCCCTCCTGCTATGGATCTAAGAACCATCATGGAAATTGAAGAAAGTATGCAGAAATGTGGAACTATGCCAAAGGCAAATTCAGGGTTGGTAAAAAACCAAAATCTATAAAAGAAAAGTGTCATAGACCAGGCCATTATGAATTTACTTAGTGGTTCAGGCAGTTCGGAGTTTATAAATAGCAGAAGAGTTGTCCTATTTGTTTTTGAAAGGATTTGTTTACTTCAGTTCATTATGGTGTTTTACTGTGAGTATACAAAATTTAGGCCTTTATTTTACATAGTCTTGTTTGATCAGCTACTGCAAAAACATGTCTTAGCTGTCGAAATGTGAAAGAAAGAGCTAGTAAACTAGTATCTTAGATCAGTGGTCTGCTCTGCTGAGCTTTCCTGTCTCCAAACACAAGGAATTAATTCTTGTCCCTTGCAGTTTGGAAATTACTTGTGGACTAGTTCTGTAATTGATCTTGAAGTTTGTTTCTTGTCTTGCATTCTCTGGCCTCCCCCAGCACAATGTGTTGATACTGACAGTTCTTCCTCAGACAGAAACAAGGGTGGTTCTTGCTCAGAGAAGCAGGCCAAAGACGCAGGGAGATAAATGTACCTTTTCAGGAGAGAGTGGATTAATCCTCATGTGTCTTAACTGGTAATGTACTGAAGAGAACTGGAGATGACTTGCATGACCTTTGAAGTGTGGCATTCTTGTAAGGGAGAGCTGGGACAGTAGTCTGGGAGCCTAGGAAAGGTTTCCTGGCTAGGTAGACTGAGAAGCTGTGAACAAAACCACCAAGACCAAAGAATTCAAATGACTTAGAAAATAAATCAGTACAAGTACAAAACCCAACTATATGCTGTTGTATACATTTCTTATGCATGAATATTTTTGGTTGAAGGGAGCTAAGCTTCTGACAGTCTCTAAAAAGGCACAAAATTAGAAAATAGTCTTTATCTGGTGGTAGTCCATCACTTTTGGAGACTTGATTCCTACTATGCATGTTTTAATTTGTAGACATCTGTGAGAACAACAGTTTTGTGATGCTTTTCTTTCTATTATTCTTGACGTTCATTGATCCTCCTTTTGCCCCACAGTGCTCCAACCCCTCCTCCCCACCTTTACTCCCCTTCTGGCACTTTAGACAAGTATTTTGGGCTAGGAGGGAAGTATTTCTCCATTTAATTTTCAAGACTAAGGATGAGTCATCTCAAGGGACAGCGATCTTACATTTTTTCTGCAATATCACTTCACAGCAGAATGGCATCTCATGGAATGAAACTTTCTCAGAAGCAAAGGAAAATGATTGCCCTGGCAGCCAAAGATAATGGATCAGTAACTAGCAGCGTGGAGCCTACTACACTAATGACCACACCACCCCCACCTACAAAAATGGCAAAATTAGGGAATGCATGGTATGTTATAAAGCAAATAAAAATTCTTTTTCTTTGGAGGGTTGTTAGGTTGAGCTATACCTTAGAAGCAGGTTCTTAAATAAAAGCGACCTAGATTCTGTTTATTAAAAATACTAGCATTTGTATCTACATTTGGTAGTAATCTAGACATTCAAAGGGGGCAGGGAAGTGCAGTGGTTGCAGTTTACCAGTTCTCTGAGATTTTGTTAGGGTGAGTCAGAAGCCTGCATCCCATCTGGTTCTCGCCTCTGTGTGATGTGGTACTTGCAGATGGTATCAAAGTGATGCATGGGAAAAGAAGGCTGAGCACAAGCTCTGAAACTTAGTAAGAGGTTATTGCAAAGCATGATGAATGCTGCTTATTCTCTGTCCAAAAACATAAAGAAAAATGTTAGCCCTTCCTGGAGAAAAGGTCTAGAATGACTTTAGAGTAGAACAAAATTGACCCAAATTACAGATAATGAAGTTATCTAGGTGTCTAGGAGCTGGAGGGATGACAGATGCTGCTAAGAATTCTTATGGTGGAAAGATGCATAGTGGGTTTAAAGTGACTTTTAATGCTGATGACACATAGTTCAGATGTTCAAGTTGATATCACTGTGTTGAATAGAAAAGTGGTTTATCATCTGCTCAATGTTTCTAACAATAAAGGTAGTGAGGTTCTAGGGCCTAGTCATGCGTTGTTCTTCACATTTACAATTGCTATTTAATGGAAGCATAAAAGCATAACTGTAAATGTTGCACGCTATGTAAGTTTATTGTTTAATTACTACAGAATAAATGCCTATGTGTGTGCTCTTAAAGTGAGGTAAATGTTGGGCAGTTCTCCCCCTTCACTTGTTCAAGAAGGTCTAGACTTTTATGGCAGCTAGGTTCTATACTTGTACCCTAGCAGAATTTTGAGTGAGGCTCTCCAGAGCTTACCTGTTTGTGCCTCAGTGAGAACAAAACTTACTGCTTACCCACCAGTCACACTACTTTAAAGGAAGTAGTTTTCATACTATGTAGCTGTTTTAAATGCTATTATAGTAGTTTTCCTTTTTTATTGCATAACTTCTAGACACAACAAAGCCTGAAGCAGGTTTCAGAGGACATTGTATAGCTTATCTAGTAACCTTCAGAAGAGGTTTTTGTTGGTTTCTGAACTCCTATTTTTCAGTGTAGGATAAATGACTCTTTAGAAGTATTTGTATTGGTTGACTGAAGCACATTAGCTGGATGCCTCTATTTAAATTATTTGCTTATTGATATAGGAAATAAGATATTAGGATAAGTTCTGATGAAAGACATTAAAATATGGGGCATGACTTTCTTCATCTGACATTGAATAGTTTGACTATTCACGCTAATCGTCTGCTTTCTTGATAGATAATTCTTTACCTATTGGGTGTTATTTAATTTCAAACTGCCAACTGCCTATGACCTATTCCTTTCATTTAAAAGGCAAGTATGGACTGATCTTTGAATATGCTTAGATAACTGTCTCCAGAAAGTATATTGTGCTCTCAAGGTTCTGATAAAACAGTGTTTGAAAGTTGCTGGGCTCTACTGCATTACACAAACCATCCCAAGTGGAAAGACCACAGTATACTTCAGAGGATGGAATCCAATCTAACACAGATGTGGTCACCACACATGATTCCATACGTTCCTCTGCAGTGTTCCTCTGGTTGCTGATCTGGAAAATGCCAGTAGCTTGGGAGTTCAATCAAAGAACCAGTGGGAGGTATATGAATATTTAAAATTATGCCTATCTTCTGGAAGAGAGCATTTGTTAATAAATACTAAGCTGCTTTAGGCAAGCCATCGATTATCTAATTGCCCCTGCCGGTTGTTCAAAGTATTTTTGTGTGTAAGGTAAAATGGTAAGTGTTCCTCATCTGCTCCAAGATTGTATTTGCAAAGTTATATTCTGTAAATTCACAGTGAACTATTAGAGCGCATTTGGCAATAGATGGAGCTTTCCATGCATGCAGCACACTCAAAGCCACAGACCTTGTGTTTCAGCGAAATAAGATATTCATCTTGGATGTGTATCCAAGTGTGCAGCAAGCCCACTTGCCAGAAGGGTGTGGGACCTTCCGGCTCTTTTTTGGTTCACTAAAAGACAGAGTCTAGCATGTACAATGTTCTACCTTTTCCTCCAAAAGAAATCTTCAGCTTTGTATTTCTGGGGAAACTGAACTTGTGTTTCCTCCTTTGAAGAAAAATGGAAATTAGAAGGGGTAGGGGGGAATCACCCTATAATACTTAGTATGAGAGTATGTCATGCAAGAAGCCTGGTGTTAGCTTCATTAGTTCTCCAAACCTACTTTGATCAAAGGGTGGGAGTGTTTGCCTTTTTTTTTTTTTTTAAGCTCAGGAGAGCCTGTGGCTTTTCAAGAGGGGATACATAAAGAAATTTGAAGTCTCACTTGAGAACTAACAGTGGAGTATTTTAATGTCTAAGTTGGCAGTTTGTCAGTATTCCAGTTTATACTGAAACATGATGGCTGTTTTGGAACTTCATGCTTTGATATTTTACAGTTACAGCTTAAAGAAACTTAGTCATATTCTACTTTTTTAAAAAAAGATGTATACATCTAGTGCTATCTAGTTACCTATCTAGTGCATCTAGTATTTTAGTGCTACCAATTAGATAGAAATTACAATATCTCAACCAGTATTAGCTGAATTTTAGGGTTGTTACTGTTGGGAAAATTTTTGCCAGTTTAAGCTGAACCATTTTAAGCCACTGGTAACTGTTTTGGATGGGTTCAGAAGCTGAGAATGACTCAAGGTTGGGCATTTTTGGGGGGGGTTGTTTTGGGTGCTTTGGAAGGGGTGGGGGGGTGCTGACACTGTGTTGCAAGTGGATCTGATTGCAGTACAGAATCTTCATGAAAAGGGGTAGGCTACTTAAGTTGTTAGTAGCAGAAGCAGCTTCTTTGACGGCAGATCCCAAAGGAACCATTTGCCTACTTGGGGAACTTCTGGTCAAACATTTCCATGGACTCTTGTGTTGCCAGCTGGTGGTAGGAATCGGGGATGTGCAAAATGACTCTGAGCCTCTATAGCTGGAGGTTCATGTTCTGCTTTTGACGTCTTCTGGGCTACTCCTGCAATGTTAAAAAAAAGACAAACTATGACAATGACAACAGCAACAAAGCCCCAGACTTAAGCTTGGGTACTCTAGCATGGGGTTCAGACATTATACATGACTTTCATATGTTTTTGTTATAAGATTTTAGGTACAATGTTGCAGTGTTTTAATACCCTCATATTTATTTTAAATTGCATACCACATAGATGCAGTTTGAAAGTCATTGGCTTCAAATGCTTCACTGCTTGTGGGAGCTGCACAAACAATTAGCTATTTTACTTCAGTAGTGTTTATAATCGATCTCTTATTTCCTTTGATAGATATCAAGCAGAGCTGTTCTTCCAGTGTGTATGTGACAATGAGTGGGATTATTAATGCTTATTAAGTTATATGCAAGTAAATGTACGACGAATTAATTTCAAAGCCTTGATTGGTAAGGGAGAGACTAATAGTAATTGCCTTGAATACTGTAAATAAAGAGACTTTTTGAACAGAAAGTGTTCAGAGTAGCTATGATGCTAAATTGCTATATTTTCATACTGGTTTATTTTTGAAAGATAATATGCAGGCTCTAGTTCAGTAACAGTGCACATTATACTTTGACAAATAAAAGAAAATTAAGCATATCAGTTTTATGGGTTTTACTGTCGATGGAGTGATTGGTAGAGCCTCCAGCAGGTATGAGTAACTTATTCAATACCTTGGGGAAAGAAGATCAGCTATACTTGACTTTCACGGTGGTCAACTAGCAATGTTAGAATGAAAGTACTTGGGCACTGTGCGATTTGTGAGAATGCTTTTTAAGAAATAGTACTGTTAGAGAAGGTACAGCTTGTCTAAGACAAGGTGTCTGAAAATAAAATTGCTTTTTAAGAGGATAAGTTGTGGAGGGTATTAGATGGAGGGGTAGGGTGCTCTTTTTTATTTGCTTTTTTTTTTTTCCCCTTCCTTCTTATAACATTTCCTGGCTTATTCTGATCTCACAGGTATTTATTTTCTGAAGTTTACCTATTTGACTCAAAAGTCACTTACTTTAGCAGGTGGGGTCTAGCAGGCATAATGCTGAGACACAAAAGCTAACTAATATTGCATTTTTATATTTGGTAACTGAAAGGGCTCTATTTGTTGTCTGAATCATAGGTCAATATGGAGTCTTGTAAAGTGCAAGTATAGAATTAGTAGTTGTTTTTGTTGTTGTGTTTGTTTTTTTTTTTTTTTAAAGGTCATCTTCATTACATTCTACTTTGCCAAAGTCATTCCGTGACCTTGTAATCGAAGAAGAAAAATGTATGAGTGTGAATAATGCACGTGGTCCTGGTATCAAAAGAGCTGGATATAAAGGAACTGAGGATTCATCAGTCCAAAACACCATAAGGTAAGAAAGCAGTCTTCTCCTAATTGATCACTCATTAAAAAAGAACCACAACAACGTTTTTAAGCTCTGCTGGCATAAGAAAGGATGAAATTGTAATTTTAAAAAAATACAATCCCATAAGCATTCTTATATCAATTCTGTTAATAGGATTTTATGGTCAGAATACACTTATGAATAGGAATCTTGAAGACTAAACGAATTTAATGCCACTGCTACTATTTGGTTTGAGTTTTGACGTGTTTGTGTCGGTGTATAAGGACACGTGTGTGTGTGTGTGTGTGTGTGTGTGTGTGTGTGTGTTTATATATATATGGACATGAACACTTAGGCTCCAAACAGAATATGTGTATGTGTACATTCATATGTGTATGTATGTATGTATAAAAAATGATAAACCTGTGTTTTCTAATTTCTGTAGAAATGAGGTATTCTTTTGCATTCAGATACGGCGTGCATGGGACAGAGTTTGTTTAGGAGTGTTTCTGTGTAACTTCTGAAAGGATAAAATCAGTTTATTCAAACACAGTTCTGGCATTTTCTGGCCTGGGTTTTCTTAAAAGCTGACTGCTTTAGGTGCAGTTTTTCATGGATTAAGAGGACTTCCTGAAATACTGATGCACTGGTTGCATCTTAGTATTCCACTCTCTGGAAGTGGCACAGACCAGCTGCCCCACCATGGTAGGGGAGTGAAGGGTGACAGCAGAACCAGCTGGGTGGTGGCCTCCCTGGCCAAGAGCACAGCCCTGCTGTGATGCTGTGAGGTGAGCAGAGCAGTCTCCAAGAAACAAATCAGGGTGAGCCACAGTCAGTGAGCACAGACTGGTGCTGACCTTGGACAGAACTGCCACAGTGTAGCTCAACAAGGGCCTAAGACTGAGGGACTGAGCTTAAATGCAGCTCCTAAGTAAAAAGGGGGAGACCCCATGTGCATTCATACAGTTCTTCCATACAACTCAGCTCTGTTTGTAGCACCCTGACTCAAGTTTACGCAGCTGTGCTGAGGGAGAAGAGTTTGCAGTGCTTCTTGGTGCACAGGGACCCTGACACCCATTACCTCCCAGTTTTCCTTATGAACTCCTGTGCAGCCCCCTTCAAGAACTGCCCTCTCTGTTCTGGAAAAGAAAGGAAAAGAAAGTTCTGCTGGGCCTCCCTCTTGGTTACTCAGCTTGCATAGAAACTGGTGTTTCCCTAGGACAGAAGTAATGTGTGTCCCATTGGTAGATAAAGAACAAAATGAGAGTAGGAACATAGGAACATTGTGTGTGGGAGGGAGTTAGAGGAGAGAGGCAGTTGAAGGATGTGTATGACAGCTGGGCATTCTTTAGGAACAGAGGGATAAAGCTGAACTTACTATTGTGAGTGGAGATGCAAGAATAGAAAGTACAAATCTGCAGCAAAACAGGTATCATTAATTTTGTTGCTAGCAAAATAATAAAGCATTTTGTCATATGGGAGATGGCAAGGGCTGGTGATAAGAGAATTTGCACTGGATGCTCTTGTTAGCTTTGTCACACCTGTTCTGTGATCTTCAGAAAGCAATTTCTTTTCCTTTTGCATTGTTCTGTCTGATCTTTGCAGTCTGCCCAGTCTGCATGCTCTTAAAGTGATTATCTGAGTTGAATCCAGGCCTAATATGTTAGCTGTCTGAAACCACTACCTTAAGCTAGTGAGAGCCTAGATAACTGGATTGACTGTGATCAGTTAGCGAAGAGAGCACTTCCAGAGCTATTTCAGATTGTTTTGAATTGTGTCTGAAGATGCTTATTTCTCTTTAATAGGTTTAAAGAGCCTAGATGGACTAGTTCATCCATCTGAAAGTTAGGAGTTGAGTTTGTAGTTTGAGGTAATTTATTCTTTGGCTGTACAGTTCCTGTCACAGTAGGCCCTGATTTTTGCCTGCAGCATTCAAGGGCTATTTCTGTGAAGATTAGTTGTCCACACACTTACCTATTCCTTTTTAAGGAAAGGAAGTGGTATGTGCGTAGAGCATAAGTAGTCCTCATTGGCTGATGTCGGACTCCCTGATGGGACACTGAGTTCAGGTATTTGCATGGCTACTGTTCCTGCTTTGTCTTTTGTCTTTGGATAAATTGTGCAGTAATTAAACTGTCAATTTTTGTCTATCTCTGGATGAGGCCTTTTTGTTAGTTACATAAATGCTCTTCCACACGCTGTCACGTTCCAATTTATGCAACCCAGATATTTTCTGTAGATGAAGTGTGTCACGAACGTGGAGATGTGAATGGGATGCAGTCCAGAGGCAGCTCGGCCCAAAAGCTGGGGCTGCATTGTTTCCAGGGCCAGCCCGGCCTGGGGAGTTACACAGTGCAGCTGTGCGTGTGTAGCTCACAGTCCAAGCTAAAATCATAGGCCTGACATGACTTAACTTTGTTGTGGCAGCCTGGGTTGTCTTCACTGTGTTACTCCAGGGAGCAGCGAAGAGTCTTAGTGGAAACAAGTCTTTGTGTCTTTGCGTGGGAATGGCCTAGTTCTGGCGTGGCTAATCATGAGCTAGTAAGTAGTACATGACTCAAATGGTACAGCAAAACCCAGGAGGTTCTGCAGGAGAGCAGGCTTTGTGTTCCTTTTCTGAGAGCAGTCATTAGATTAGGGAGGCACCAGACCCAAACTGGCTTCAAACGAACAAATCCTCAAGAAACAATGGGGAGCTGAGTGCTGGGACATCTTGGTGGCTGTGCAGGAGTCATGGTGAGTTCAGCCAGCTGAGTTAATCAGGTTGGTTCAATACTGATGATACTTGGCTGGTTTGTTTCCATGCAGAACCACTTATGTCTCCGCATCAGTCTTTAATTTTCAAGACTTCCAGGTTTCCAAGTTCTGTATTTTTGAGGATTTTTTTCCCATTTTTCTGTATGTGCTAGCTTCATGTTTCCCATCTGTTCTGTCCCTCCTAGTTATTTTGATGCCAGCTGAGGAGTTATTCTAGCATGTTGAAATATCTGCAGTTGATTTAATATCTGGACTGTCTTGCTAGCAAGAAACACAGATGTATGTATGTACAAACAGCTTCAAAATAGTTGAACTGCTTCCTACATTTTAAAGCCCCATTTAAATTGAGAGAGGCGACACAGGTATTTAACCTTGTATTTTAAATTCATCACTAGAGTGTGCTGTGACACTGGAACTATTCCAAGTTTTTGGAAGTTTGTTATGGTAGTTTATTTTGGTGGTTGTTCGGGTTTTTTGGTTGATTTGTTTAGAAACCTTACTCTGGAAGGGACTTTTTGTCTGTACTGAAACAGGTTTGTTGGAGTGTAACAATCTACTTGAATTCCTTTATAGTAGCACTGTGAATTTTTTTTGGTTGTGAGTGGGAAGAAGAGCGTAGCTGTCAGATGGGCTGGATAGATGTCAGCTACTGTCAAATGTGCAGGAATGTGAGCGTTAATGAAGCAGGTGGAGAGAGACAAGGTTGAGAGATGACGCCAGCAAAAGGACATTTAGTAAGTTGTACAAAGATGTTCTTAATTAAACAAACCAACAAGCAAAAGCTGCCTTCATCTGCTCCTTCCTTCCTTTTCTCTAGTTCTTTCCTGCTTTTTATTATGTTATTATCTTAGTGCAGTAAAAGCTGGAAGCTGATTTATGTAGACATCATCTGAAAAGCAGTCCCCTAGTCTTGAAATCACAGAATAATTTTGTTTCTCTAGTTCAGTCTTGTGCTCAAAAGAAGTCAAACTCCATCACAGTGCTCAGGGCCTGGTCCAGTTCAGTTGTGACTACTTCCTAGTGTGAAGATACTTCAGCCTTCCTGGGCATCATGTTGCAGCCTATGATCATCCCCATAATGGGATTTTTTTCTTTCTTTGTATCTAACTGGGTTTTCGTGTTTCACAGCTTGTGTGTGTTGCCTCATATTCTGTCACTGTGCACCTATAAGAAGATTTGTGCTGCATCTTTACCCTGTGGTTACAAAGTTGAATACAGCAATGAGATCTGCCATTTGCCACCTTCCTGTAGGATTAACAAAACACAGTTCTTCCTGTCACATGCCTCTAGTCTTGGTGGCCCTCCACTGGACTTGCTCCAGCTTGACAGCATCCTTCTTGTACTGAAGAGCCCAGAACTGGGTATGATGCTCTGCATGTAGCAAATACAAATACACAAAGTATAGAGGAGAAGAATCATTTTCTTTGACTGCCTGACTGCACTCTTGCTAGTCCACCCGAGCGTGCAGTTGGTCTCTTTGCTGTGTGGGCACGTGCTGATTCATCTTTGACTTAGTGCCAGCCAGGACTCTGCAGGTCTTCCTCTGCAGAGCTACTTTCTAGCCAGTCAGCCCCTAGCCTGCACTTTGGTGTGGGGCTATCCTCTTCCAAATACAGGACTTTGCACTTGCCTTTGAAATTCATGAGTTCTCAGTTGCCCAGTTTCTCCAGGCTCTGGAGGGCCTTCTGAATGGCAGCCTGGGACCCAGAATGTGGACGGCTGCACTCTGTCCACCTTCTCCCCATCCACCTGTGGCCTTGCTGAGAGCGTGTTCCGTTCTACCAAAGATGCTAAACAGGATTGGTGCCAGCATCAATCTGCCTCTGGCCAGAGGACCACCACTAGAACTTGGTTTCCAGTTGGACTTTGTACAGTTAATCCACAAGCCCTGAAGCCCTTCAGTCTAGCCCATTTTCTGCCCATCTTGTAGTTGATTTACTCAGTGCATATTTTTCAGACTGAGTATAAGGGTACGGTTACAGAACATGTCAAAGCCCTTGCTGAAGCTTTTGTTCTGCACATCCCTTAGCTCCAGCTGACCATTGGCTCTTACAACTCTGTCCCTATATAAAGAAATAAAATTTCTATTTTCCTCTGGTGTATACTGTTGCTGCTTTCACTGTTTGTGTTCTTTTTTAATTTGAAATCATGTAGAGTTGCCTGTTCATTCCTGCCAACCATCTGCCATGCTTGCTTGACTTAAGGCACATTTAAATGATCTGGTTTTGTGTTTGAAGGAGGCTGTCCTTATATATCAGAAATCAGTTCAGATCCAGATGAAGCCAAGTTAGAGAAAATTTTTAGTCTTCTCATGGATGTTGATCAGCGTAAGATTCAATATCAGTTATTCTTCTTTGCATCTATGACAGTTTAGAATATTCTTTGGACCTAAGAGACCAAAACTGAAAGCTTGTCCAGATAATCTCTGTCCAGCGTGCTATATGTTGGGAAAAGCATTTGTTTCAAATGGAAACAACTGGGTTTTTTTCTTCCCATCCACATACTTCTGATTCGTTACCATGATCAGTATGCCCCAAATTCTCCTTTTTCGCTTCAAGCTGAAAAACTCCCACCTTGCACCTACAGACTTCACAGTATTTTATTTTGTTCATCTGAATTTACTTTCCTATTGCTTTGTTATGCAGTCATACTGCTCCCTTTTATCCTTGGCTAAGCTAATAGCATCTCTTAATATTGTTTACTTCTTTGAGCTTTGCTGCTTAATGGTTCCACTAAGTTAACTTAGGTATATTTCTTTTACTTAGCTTATTCTCTAAAATAATGATTAACCTAGCTGTAAAGTGAGTAAGGAATTAGTTAGGAGATGTCTGAGATACTTGTTTACAAAAAATAAGTGGTTATGTGGCTCAGGCTGGTACAGCAGATCTGACCACTCTTGCTATGGAGGAGTTGTTTCACGTGTCAATTCTTGCAGAGCTCTGGAATAGGGATTATTTGGAAACGTCCCATTTGGAGAGTACCACACCTTTTGGTTTCCTCTCCATACAGAGTACCACTGGCTGCCCTGTCAGTGTCTGGTTGGTTCACCATTAGTGAAAAAAGAGAGGAAGGATCATCTTGATTAAAATGAACTGTGCTTTCCCAGTGGAGTCACAGAAGCAGTATTGCCTGGCAAGAAGCGTTTGTTGGGTTTGATTCATTGGAGCCTCTTTTGAAGTCCAGTGTTATGCTCTGGCAGCTGTTGCTGCAGTTATATGTACTTTTTTTTTTTTTTTTTTTCCCCTGAGCAGTTAAATTTGTGTCCATTCTGTTTGAGGAGTTAGATGTTTGGTGGACAAAATTATATTTTGTGACTAAAAGCTGGGCATGGTTCATTTAAATGTCGTTTTTGATGTTGGATGTTACATTTCAGATTTTTTGAGATCTTGCCCTCATTGCTTAGTGGTAGGAGTCGTGGTTCTTGTTGTCCTTGGACCTGTATTCTGGGGAAGAAATTCCATGCAGAGAATGCAGCAGTTGCTGGAGTTCTCTTCGTTTTCTGTAGATTTTCCCTCTTTTCCATGGGTTTGTGGGTACTTAGAGAGGATTACCAAAACCTTAAAGAAAACTGAGACTGATTTATTGAAATACCAACACCCTCACAGTTTTTTACAATGCCATAGAATAATTAAAAAAGGTCTGCTACCATTTCATAGTATGCTGTAACAGTTTTTTAATTTTGGAAATCACAAAAGTTGCCAAAGATGACATTACAGGAATAGGTCCCTCTCTTCCTACTGATAAAACATTTTTCTGGCAAAACTACTTATTTCTTAAGGCATACATTATTCAGAATGTGACTTCTTTTTGTTAAGAGGTTATTATTTTGCAGCTGCATAAAATATCTTCCTGTTGGGAACTCTACTGATATTTCAGGATTTTTTTTTTTTCAATTGTTAGTTCTAGTTTTATGCTGTTCTTATGAATGTGGGAGGTAGTTGCATGATATGTACTGAAAGTCTGAAATTTCTGAGCTTACACTTGAAGAAATAATTAACTAGTGCTATTGTAGCCCTGGTTCTTTTACTTGACAATCTTATTTTTGAATACAGGACAGTTGTTTGGTTTAGTTTTTTCTACCTTGAAGCCTTATTCTTTTCATATTGATTGCAAACATTTATAGACAATGTTATTAGTGCATAACTCCATTGACTGTTTCACATGTAAAAAAGCTCCTTTGTTCAAATGCTCAAATGTTAAGAAATGCCAGAATTACCGCCCAAGCTGAGAATCTGTCAAGTTCTGGTAGTCAGAAACGAGCATCAGTGCCTTCTCTAGTCATAGTATCGTACTTAAAGACAAGTTCAGCCTTACAGGCTAATGCCTTTCTTCTGGAAAAACCTGACGCACTTGTAATTGTTTACTGTAAATTTGTGAGTAGGAGAATGCTCTGTCAGTGACTTCCTTGCCTTTCCTACATTTTCCCAGGTGCACTACTAGAAGTTGCCCAGGTCTGGAAGACCATGTTCTGGATTCTCCACAGCTGGAGAGTCATAAGTAAGTTTGATAGTGGCTTAGATTCTGGAGACTGTTTTCTCTCTGTTGTGCTGACCTTGTTCTTGATGTTGCCTCACAATACCATTTGTTTATTTTTTGCAGTCCTTGGTTAGGAGCATCACCAGCTAGCTCTCCTGTGATAGCACCTGTCATGTTTTCAGCTATTGTAGAGGAAGAGCTCCAGCAAGAAGCTGCTCTTATTAGGAGCAGAGAAAAACCTTTGGCTTTGATCCAGGTAAAGTTTTGAGTTACTGCAGCTGTGAAATAACACAAGGAGCTTCCAATGGCTGTTTCACAGATCAATTTTTAGGATTAATTATGTATTGGTATGCTTAGTATCATTTACATGATGTTATTAAATATGATTTAATAAAGGCTTCACGTTGGTGTTTAATAAGGTGGGCCTATATTAAAGTCAGATTAACTACTGAGGCCACAATTAATGCATTCACAGCATCAGAGAATGGTTGAGGTTGGAAGGAGCCTCTGAAAATGGGCTTATCTAAACCCCTGTTCAGAGCAGGATCAGTTAGAGCAGGTTGCTCAAAGCTGTGTCCAGGCAGTTTTTGAATATCTGTGTGGGTGGAGACTCCATGGCCTTTCTGAGAATCCTGTCTAGTGTCTAAGCACTCTCACAGTAGAAAAAATTTTTTTGTATTTAAATGTAATGTTCTGTATTTCAGTCTGTGCCTGTTACTGCTTCTGTCACTGGCCACCACTGGGAAGAGCATGGCTCAGTCGTCTTTATTCTCTCCCATCAGACAGTTATACACTTTGATAAAACTCCCTAAGCCTCCTTTTCTCCACACTAAACAACTGCAGAATGCTCTGTGTCTCCTCAAATGTCAGAGGCTCCAAGATCTTAATCATTTGTGTTTTTTTTTTTTTTTTTTTTTCCACTGGACTGTCTCCTGTATGTCCCTGCCTGTCTTGTCCTGAGGAGTCCAGAAGTGGATCCAGCACCAAATGTGTCTCATCAATGCTGAGTAGATGGCAAGGGTCACCCATCTCAGTCTGCTGGCAATGCTGTCCCGTGTAGAGCACAGGAAGCTGCCACCCTTCTTTGCCATATGAGCACATTGCTGGCTGTCAGCCTGCCCACGAGGACCCCAGGTCCTTTTACACTAATCTGCTTTCCAGCCTGTTGGTCCCCAGAGTGTACTGGTGCTTGGGGTTACTCTTCGTGGGAGCTGGACTTCATATTTTGCTTTGTTGAACTTCATGAGGTTCCTCATAGCCCATTTCTCCAGCGTGTCTGGGTCCTTCTGAGTGGCAGCACACAGCCAGCTGGCATATCAGTCACTCCTTCCAGTTTTGTGTTGTTTGAAGATGTTAAACATATACTGGCCCTAGTCTGGGCCTCAGTATTGGTGCTAGTGACTGGCCTCTAGCTGGACTTTATGGCACTGACCAAACCCTTTGAGATTGCCAGTTTTCAGTCTATCTCAGTGTCCATCTTTATTGTTCATACTTAAGCTCTAGTCTGTACTTAAACTCTACCACTTTCCTAGGTGTCCATGAGAGTGACTGGTAAGTGTTCACTCAGATCCTCCTTGCCCTTCTTGAAGGTAGGAATGACATTTATTTCCTGACAGTCCTCAGGAACCAACCCTTACCACCACAACCTTTCAAAGATTTTTTTTTATTTTTTTTTTTTTTTGGGTGGTCTTGCAGTCATACTGGACAGCTCTGATGTCAGGGTCTGAGGATTGCTGAAGGCTGATCTTCTGAGTAAAGACCAAACTGAAGAAGGCTGTTAGTTCCCTAGCTTTTTCCAGGTCCTTTATTATTCAACAGTGGGCTCATTTTGTCTTTTTTGCTGATGTAGAAGCCTTTTTTGTTGCCCTTCGTGTCCCTTTCCATATTTGACTCCAGATGGGCCTTGACTTTGCTGATTATGTTCCCATGTGCTCAGACAGTGTTTCTATTTTCCTTCCAAGTCACATTTTTCTACTTTCATCTCTTGTATACTTCTTTTATGTTTGATTTTTTTTCAGGAGCTCTTTTTTCACCCATGTAGGCCTCCTGCCACTCTTGCTTGGCTTTCTGCTCATTGACATGGACCATTCTTGAACTTGAAGGAGGTGATTCTTAAAATCAGTCAGGTGTTCTGGACACCTCTTCTTTCTAGGACCATATCCTATTATTTTTTTTTTTCAAGCATATCCCTGAACAGATCATAGTCGTCTCTTCTGAAGCGCAAGGTTGTTACCCTGTTATTTGTCTTATTCCCATCTTTCAGAATCCTGAGCTCCACCATCTTGTGGTTATTGCAGCCAAGGCTGCTCTTCACCTTCTTATCCCTGCCCAGTCCTGTCTTTGTAAGTCAGGGATCCAGCAGAGTGTCTGCCTTCCTTAGCTCCTGAATCATCTGTTTTGGGAAGTTTTCACCAATGCAAATGTCCTGGAGTGCCTGTGCCCTGCTGTGTTCACTTTCCAGCAAGTGGCTCAGGTTTCTCATGAGGAGGAGGGCCTGCAAATGTGAGGGTTCTTCAGGCTATCTGAAGAAGGCCTTGTCTACTACTTCTTCCTGATTAGATCATCTGGTAGCAAAGAGACATTCAGGACGAGCAGAGCCAGTTCATAACCGTGCTACTGGTGCAGATGTAGCTCTCACATTGACATACATGTTTTTTTTCTTTTCAGATCGAGGAGTGTGCTATTCAAGATTTATTAATCCACTATGAAGCTTTTGACAACCCTGATGAATTTGTGACTGTTGAAAGGGCTCCACAGGGACCTATAGCAGCACCTATGTGGAACAAGCACTAATTTTTACTCTTCACAGTCCATGTTGTATGTGCACTTCTGAAGTTCTAATTCCCGTTACAAGTAAAAGGGGACTGGAAGAACAGGAATCGTGTAATTTTTAACATCAGCATTAAAACCCTGCACATAATCACTAGGTATTTGTTAGAGAGAATGGATATAATGCGTTCACTGTGTCCTTTACCCACAGTATATATTGTATCTGCATTTTGAGAGAATTTCTTTTAAAAGGCATACTATTAGTAATGTTACATGAAACAGTAGATTGGAAATGCATTTGCTAATCGTAAAATGTGAGGGGTTTTTCTTAAATTCACAGGTGGCTGAAAGACAAGTGCTTGTTTTGTGATTTCCTGTGGAACTGAATGTGCAGAATTACACATCTTTAAAGTTTTGGGGAGCTATGTTATTCTGAGCTTTCTGACAAATTGGGGATTTTTGAAAAAGTTTGTTTGAACTTCATGTAAAAGTACAGTTTGATAATGCAGTTTTCCTGAAGTGTGCAAGTACTGGTTCTTTGATTGTTGTGGCCAGTACTTTCTCCTCTCATGCTCCACCATGAACCTCTACGCTGTACCTAAGTGCCCTGCCATTGCCTGCTCTCAGTTGTGCATGATTTTTTAATTGTGAGGCTGGCCTTTGAGCCGTTGGCTCTGTTGTGAAGTAAAGCACACAGTTGACTAGAATGTGGTGGCGTTTAATTAGCTCATCCGTAGTCTTACTCTGATGAATATGGTACGGTTTTAGAACCACTGTGTTTAAGGTACAATTCACTTGAAGTGCTGGGGAAATAAAAGATCTGTGTATTCGTTGTTAAAACTATAGGGACAAATGCTTGGCTGTGGAATTTGCAAACACCTAACCTTTAAAGATTATCGTAGGTGGCTTTCAGTATTGTGTGTTCCAAAGTTCTCTGTGCCTGGTTTAAACAAATTTATATATATATAAAAAAAGAAAAAAAAAGTAGCCTTATCTGGAATATTCTGTCTAGCTTGTCTGTTTGTATAGGTGTGTTTGAACTTGTACTTTTTCAATAGTGTCAATACTCACGAACTCTGGAAAACTGGAATGGAAAGAGCTATAGAAGATGAATGTAGAGAATTGATCACTGTGTGATAAAAGAATCTTGAAAAAAAAAATACACTTCTGTAGATATGTCTAATGGTTTCAGGTCAAGCTACACCAAAAAAACCCCCACAAAAATTGTAAACAAATGCAATAAAGCATAAAATCTTGATTTACACAAGGTTAGTACACTTTTATGTGCTGTCTATATATAATCAACACTTTAAGTAACTACAGAGTAATCTAAAATTAATTTTGTGTATGAAACAAGAACTGTAGGTGTTTTGAAGATCCACAGGCAAAGGAAGATGTAGCTTTTAATCCTATTTTAAATTCTGCTGGTGATTCCTTCACTGTACTGATGAGAATACTTGCATTAAGTGCTTTACTTGATGCACTGCAGGGCCTTGGGGCCAGCTGAAACTATTCTTTTGCATTAAAAGAAAGCTTATGTACTGTGAGAAGTAGCTATAAAAGCAGTGAGCCTCTCCAGATGTGAACCCAGGTTGTTCTCAAATAGAAAATTATTGTAAAGTTACTAATTTGCACTTTGAATATTTTTTTTTTCTAAAATGGATTAGAATATACTGTTGCAGCTGTCACTCTCCTGAAATTATAAGAGGATTCATGCTTCCACCATACTGAGGAGCTTAACTAAAAAGCTTTTAATTTCTGGGTTTGTTGTTGCAGTTTGCTTATACATAATCACTGGTAATACTTGATTTTCACAAACTGAAGTGAGGAATTATGAGTGTACTACTCTGCTGAAACTGAGAACATTTTTAAACTGTTGTGTTAGAACAGCTGAAAGTTAAGGCTAAAATGTGTCACAGAAAGTTATGTAAACCTACAAGTTCCATTTTTATTTATCTTCCTTAAAACTTTGAAATTAACTGGCTTTAAAATGTCTGAAGCATTAAAAAAATTCAAATTATATTAGAAACAGAAAAACAGTTTCTAAATCCCTGGATACACACTAGGGATAGCTTATAGTACACATAAAAACCTAAACAAAAGTCCAGAACGAGGTAGTTGCATCAACAGATGTAAATGTCTTTGTGTGGAAGTTGCAGAACCATAAATTTTCTTCAGTTGCATGCTTCATTTTGATAGACAACTGTCATTTCCCAGTATTAATGTGAGGTCAGTCTACATTTTTTTTTTTTTTTTGTAGACCTGACAGTTGCATCAGTGAGCTTGAAGGGAACCTCCAGAGGTTGCCCAGTCCCAGCTCATTCTGCTCACCAGGCCTAGCCAGAGCAGGTTTCTTAGGCCCTGTCCACTTGGGTTTTGAGGACCTCCAAGGACAGAGATTCTACAAACTGTCTGGTTTATCTGTTCCGGCACTTGACCATCTTTACAGTAAAAAAGGCATTTTAATATTTAAGCAGAATTTCCTTTATTTCAGTGTGTGTCCTTCCCCCTTGTTCAGTCACTGGGTGCCACTGAGGAGAAATGGTCTCCATTTTCTGCCTGTCACTCCGTCAGGTCCTTAAACATATTGTAAGATCCCCCTGAGCCTTTGTTCTCTGGGCTCAACAGTCTGAGCTCTGTCAGCCCCTCCACATAGGTCAGTGCTCCAGTTATCTTTGTGGGGCTCTCTCCAGGATGCCCATACTACCATAAGCATTATTTTACCAGATGCCTTCTGCAAAAATATCTAGGGCTTATTTAAGAGTTTTAATGCCTAAACAATTTTGTTTATGCCAGTTCAATATATGTTGATGAGGCATCCAAAAGGTAAATCCCTCCTGCCAAGGTTCTAGCTGTGGCAGACCTCAAGAGGGAAAGGACTGCTTTGGAAGTGTCATTTTAAGTGTTTAACCTTGAGAAGGAACTTACTAATTGTGGAAGGCAAACAAATTCACGTGCATACAACATATGGTTGAAAATAAAAAGTTCTTAGTAATGATGTAGCAAAGGAATTCTCTGAGTTCAGGGAGTGCCCCTAATGGCTTGTGCAAGATTTCTCTTGGACCGGTCTGATGCTAACTCTACCTAGAAAGTTTTTGCTTTCCAAGCAACTATTTCTTGAGCTATGGTGTATATCACGGCACCAAAAAAATGCCTTTTTGTAGCCACTTACAGGTACTCGCAAGGACTCATGTTGCACTGGCACTGTAGCACTAGAAGCCTTGAAGGCCTTGCCTGGAGGAAGGGAGTTGGGTGTGAAGAAACAAGAATCTCCTGGAGATGAAGCTACTCCTCAAGTGAGCTATTTTTGTTCTTCCAGCAGACATTCTGCCTTTACCTTTCCTTTCTTTCAGAAGCATATACAGAATGCTATTTCTTTAGTGTGGCCTCTGTTTTTTTCTGCTTTTTTCTCATTACTTGAATAAAATTAGAAAAGAAATTGAGCAAACTTTTGCAAAGGCTTCAGATAAGGATTAGCAGGAATTAATATATAATACCAATATAAGTTAAAATTCTGCTCTGTACGTCACCCTTGAAGAATTTACTGAGGTTTATCAAGGTGTGGCATATGTGTTATTTCCTGTAATTCAATTGACTGAAATGCTAACGGTATTCTGGTTTGGTGCAATATGTATAGATTTCAGGTAGAGCCTGAAACTTGAAATCAGGCCTTGGGGCAGGTGTTAGTGTGAGTAAGCTGCTGGTCTAGACAGTGAAGAGTGAGGCAGTCAAGTGAATGGAGTGAGAACATCCTCAAGTGGGCTCCAGAGGACTGGTTGGTGGAGTTCTCCACAGGTTCTGGTGCCTGTCTTGGTTGAGTTTTCTCCAACTGCCTTCACAGGACCTGAAGGTGCCTAAATTTGCATGTCTCAAACTTGACAAAGAGGGAGGAGAGCTTGGTTCATGTTTTTATGCAAACACCATGAGTTTGTCAAAACCAGAAGCTTTGTGCAAGTGCATTGTCTTTGGATGGCTGTTCGCAGGGGGTGTCTGTGACTGGAAATATCTAGTTAAAACCAGGCCCCTCTACAGGATCAGTAATCTCAGAGTGGGACAACAGTGTCCCTCAACTACAGCTAAGGATTTTGAGAGGAAACGTGATCCAAGGGAGATCACGTGGTCTGAGTTTGGTGATGGTTCAGAACAGATAATCATACACTCCTTTATCTCCATTTAAATGAATTCCGTGTTGATCAACAGAATTGCTTTGAAATACGTAGATTTAATGTTAGGGATCAATTCTTTCAAATCTTGCATGAGCTTTTCAGATAAAGGGAATAAAACTGTTCGAAGTCTGCCTATGTTTTGGGGCTTGTTTTGTTTGTTTTTAATTTCCTTTGTGTATAGGATATTGGATGCATGAAGAACAGATAAGCAAGCAAACAAACAAAAATCAACTTATGTAAGGGCAAACTTAAACAGGCCCACTGCATTTGCTCTCAAGTAATAATGTACAGCTGGGAGAAAGCCAAGAGTCATCTCTCTCTCCTTTCCTAATAAAACAATCATCACTGTCATGAAACATTCTCAAATGAGAAAGTAAGCAGGGAAAACTGATCGAAACACTTGTTTTTATTGTTTTCAATATTGATTTCTTGGCTTTTTTTTTTTTTTTTTTGTCTTATCCCTGAGAAGTTTATTCTAGGAAGATACAGAGACTGCAACAACTGAGGCTGGATTCTCAACTAATTTCTCATGGTGATAAACCATTTATAGATCCTTCAGACTGAAGTGAAGATGAGTCTTTTTCATGCGGTCATTTCACTGGCCTGTAAATTTGCAGACATGTCATACACGTTTGTCAGCTGGTGAACCCTGATTACAAGGCAATAGCTGTCTGTCTTGTAGGTTATGTGAGGTGGGAGGATGCCAGGTGCCCTTTGCTTTCAGCACAGCAGCTCTATCTGCTACGTGAGCCTGGCTATAATCCCTGTACAGTAGGTGAAGGGGTCATGAGAGCTGCAGGAGAAATACCAGGTACCTGCTCCAGCTCGGCGCTCCCCAGCCGTCCTGAGTCATCGGCTGTGGCTGCCTTGCACTGCAGTGTGACTGAGCTCCTGGGGGTATTTATTGCCTCATGTTACAGGTTTGCTCTGAAGGGGACACTGCCACTTCTGCTAAACGTCAATGATGGCAGCACAGCACTTCATTGTGAGAACTGTGCTTGTGCCATCTGGTAACAAAATGCTTGGAATGACAGGTGGTATGTTGGCAAGAAGAAAATGCTTATAGAATGTATTCTGTATATAATGAAGTTATCATGTGTTTTCCTTATGCACACATGCAGGTATTTGTGTCTATCCCCTCTTCTGTGTGCTGCTTTTATTGCAATAGAAGGGAAAAACGAGAACCTTTGTCTTTTTTCCCTCTGTGTGTATTTTAAGATGTTTACAAGACATACAGCCCACGTTCACGCATCCTGCAAAGACAGAATTGAGCTGTAAGGCTCTGAACCCAGCGGGGGATCCAGGATCACATCTTTATATTGCACACGTAGCTGGCAGCATCAGGGTTGCAGGAGAATGTGTGCATGCATGTGTGGAGCCACAGCTCTTCATTGGATTTGTTTCTAGTTGCAGAATTGAATTATATTGCACCACTTCAACAAACAGAGTTAACGTGTTATCTCTTCTCTCCATCTGTATGTACTGAGTGGTAGTGAACCTTTCCATCTGAACTTTATCTCTCTGCTTTGCAAATGTTAACAATTAAGCGTCACTGTATTTGTGAGGTGCAATAACTATGAACTGTCATCCAACTTCCAGGTGGTGGCTATCAACACACAAGTAATAAGTTGGTTAGTCTAAGGTTAAGGAGTAAATTTACAGTCATGTTTGCAAGAAGAATCTGGGAGTCTCTTCCTGTTGCCTATTCCACCCCTGTGTAGAGCCAGTAGCTTTCCTGGGATCAGCTATATAGAAATTCCTTTCAGCCAGGACTTGTTCCTCTCTTTCTCTAAACCTCTTTCTGAAGTGAACACCTCTGCTGCAGCAACATGCTCCTCTGGGCTGCCAGTCATTTGGTAATGATTTATTTGTTTGTGTTCTGAGGGGGCTGCAAGCCCTTCACAAGCTGATCACATTTCTCTTTTCATCTTGTTTCCATGTTTATGAGCAATTGCTGGTCTTGTAATGTTCTGGTACAAAGCACTTGATCTGTTACTGGCAAGCCTATGATGGTTGTTATCTATGAGTTTTACCGTGATGTTTTCACTCTGCCTTGAGCAACCTCGTCTAGTTGAGGGGCATCACTGTCCATGGCAGGGAGGTTGGATTAGATGATCTCTAGGGTCCCTTCCATCCTAAGTCATTCTATGATTAGAGAAGCTTAACTAGTTGAACCGGTGGTGATGTATTGCTTGAGGGAAGGCACACTAATGTACGGTACTGGGTAGCGCATACCACCTGCTTGGAGGAGTGGTGGGCTCACTGAAAGGTACCTAAGATGAGCTGTAAAGAGAAGAAAACTTGGCTTCCATTCTCTGCAGTTTCTTGTGGATGGCACAGAAGTAGTTTCTAGTACAATTTTCAAATATATTTCTAAGCTTTTTTTTTTAATTACAAGTTCAGTCCATCTCTGTGTTAAATACATTGTCCTATCCTAATACTATCAAGACAAGAAAAAAGCAAAGAGAAGGTAAAGATCTTAATCACAGCTTTTATTAACCTCAACATGGATATTTCCTTCTAGGTTTTTAACAGACAACATCTTTCAGATACCCTGTAGTTAGGTGGGCAGCGGGCAGACGGGGAAATTGCAGGACAGTACAATAAAAGTAAAAAAGCATGAACCTAACTTTATTGCCTGGGGGGAAAAAGAGGTATATAGTTTTCAAAGCATGTGATATTATTTGATGGATGTGAGCTTTCGGAGCATCCCATCAGGGCTGGGCAGCAATCCAAAGAGACAGGTGGAAACTGCACTAAGGGTGCTCTCTCTTCTAGCTGATGGCATCAAAAAGAAGGTTTTGACTGGAATTCTGAAAACTCATTGTTAGTTAAAAGCTGAAATTCTTTATAGAATCAGAATGGTTTGAGTTGGACGGGACCATAAAGGTCGTCTAGTCTAACCCCTCTGCAGTGAGCAGGGACACATTTGACTAGATCAGGTTGCTCAAAGCCTTGTCCAACCTGGCCTTCAGTGTTTCCAGGGATGAGGCATCTACCACCTCTTTGGGCAACCTGTTTCAGTGTTTCACCACCCTCAGCGTAATAAATGCCTTTCTTGTATCTAGCCTTTTAGTTTAAAATCATTACAGGTCCTGATAAAAAGATTATTCTCATCCTTCTAATAGATCCCCTTTATGCCTCCCTATATTCATTCTCATTTTACAGTTTCCAGCCTCTTCTTTCTTCCTGCTGCTTTGCAGCTTCAAAAGGAGCAGCAATAACTGAAGGTGTATTGTTGGGCAAGGAGATGTGAAGATTTGTGTAATACTTTGCAGTGTGAACTTATTCTCTAATAGTGGAGTGCTATTGGATATGTTAGAAATGCACCAATTGCTGCAGAAGTTGTAAAGCTTTCACTGGAAGTGGCAATGACAAAATGTGTATGCGAGGTTTTGGTTTTGTTTTGTCTAAGACTGGACTCAGTATAACAGCACCCAAAGGTTCTTAGTGTTCCCATATAAAAATCTTCCCTGCATAGCAATCATTAAGCTGTGAAATTTTTTACGTTGCTACAGAGCCTGAAATTACCGCTTTCATTTCAGTAATGTCCAAGTTCATGTCGTTCTGAAGCTGAATTTAATTTCTTCTGTGTTGTGCTTTTATACCTCATGTAACTTTAAACATAAGCAAGTCTTCTGCTTTCATGACAAAAATTTAGCTCATTAAAAGGGTATTTTAAAAATCTCCCCCAAAAGGAGCTACATGGAGTAAGATTTACAGTAAGCACTGAAAAGGCTTTATGAAAACAGTAGCAAAATCCAGCCAGATTAGAGGCATTGTAACTATGTACTGGCTCTCAAATGTGCCTTTCTCCTGGTGACTGTGGTGCTTGGTTGATAGCCTTGGCACAGTGGCTGCCGTGCTGGTTGTTTCAAATTGGCTCTGACGACTAGTGAATATTTTAGCAGTGTACTTCTGAAACCTATGGTGTTTTCAGTTTTAAATACAGGAGGTGCGTGCTGATTCTTACAGGACTGAGGCAAAGGATTCAGCCAAGAAGCTTACTAGTGTATCTTGAGTATGGTGGACTCCATCCCCACCACAGCTTTATAAAACTAGTGTTTTTTTCTGTTTTCTTCTGTCTCAAGTGCTATGCAGTAGTGGTGGCATATTGCAACAAAGGTTTTAAGTCCATTGTGAAATAAAGGTAAGTACTGACCTGGTGCAAACTTTTTTACAACATAAAGTCACATTTTACAATGTGAAACCAGTTCCCATAGATACATCTCTGCTAACACTTCAGTTTGAGATCTTCAGCTGCTTGTAAGCTCAACCACAATTAGAAATGCTGCTGGAGGGTAACGGGCAGCCATAGAGCCACCACAGTTACTATCAAAATGCTGCTGCTATTTGTGGTATACTGATAGCTGCTACTCATCCTGCTGTCACAATGTTGTTGAGTAAACTTACAGAATCACAGAGTGGCTGAGGTTGGAAGGCCCTTGGCTGGAGACTCTCCAGTATGCCCATGTCTCTTGTACTGAGGAGCCCAGAACTGGACACAGCACTTCAGGTGTGGCCTCACCAGTGCTGAGTAAAAGGGAAGGATCACCTCCCTCGACATCCTGGCAACGCTTTTGCTAATGCAGCCCAAGAAGCTGTCAGCCTTCTTTGCCACAAGGGCAAATACTGGATCATGTTCAACTTGGAGTCCAGCAGGGGCCCCAGGTCCTTTTCTTTGGAGCTGCTTTCCAGTCTGTTTACCCCGAGACTGACATGGCGCATAAGGTGGTCTCTTCCCAGGGGCAGGACTTTAATCTCCCCTGTATCAAACTCTATGACATCCCTGTTGGCCCATTTTTCCAATCTATTGAGGTCCCTCTGGATGGCAGCACAACCATATGCTGTATCAGCCACTCCTCTCAGTTTTGTGTCGTCTGCAGCCTTGCTGAGGATACACTTTGCTCCATCATCTGGGAACCTCAAGGTGAACCTCTCATATGTCTTCTGTTTCCAAGTGTTGAACACTTACATGACCTTTGTGGAGATTAATTTTTGATTTTTTATTGTAAGGTGGATAATAAAAATGCTATTGCTTGAACCAAAGCAAGAACTGAGGCCTACAGCCTTTCTATCTTGTCTTGTTTTGCCAGTGGTCACCATAGGGCTCTCTTCTCCCATAACCTTTATGTTGGCAGTTACAATGACCACATCTACGGTCTAGGGGTCACTCTTGGCAAGCTAGTTATCTGATCAAAGGGAGATTAAATGCCCACGCCTTTCCAATTCGTAGGATCTTTTACTGGCCAAGCTTTCCAGTTTGAGCGCTCAGAGGCTGCATTCAAACATGGGGGTCTTTGAAGGGGAATGGTGCCAAATTCAGAAAAAAAGCACCAGTAGAAGAGGTTAGAAGATAACTAACACTGGTCGTCTTAGTCCATTTGGCTCCTTTTCGTTTGCTAAGGAGAGCATTCCTATTTATCTCCGTTTAGGGGATGTACCATGTTGCCCTTTCCTTCCCCACGGTGTGCATGGGACACCACTGATGGTTCAGAGGGGTCTTTACTGACTGCAATTCATCTGTGGCTTCACAACCTACTTGCCTCCATCTTTCTGTATTAGTAAGACATTACTTAGGGGAAAGCTGTCAGAGCTGACTTACTATGGATTTGGTTGTTTTTTCGTCTGTTTCATGAGTGGGAAAGGAGCTTTCTCTGTTCACCACCTCCCCCTAAATCTGCATTTTCATGTCCTTCTTGGCTTTGCTTAAAGCAGTTGTGTATAGGGAATGCAAACACAGTCAGAATTATCTTTAAATAACAGTTTAAAGCAGATTATCATGTCATTAATTGTATAACCTTATAAAATATGTATTGCTCTCACTGTGATTCTGCGCTTGCAGTGAGGTCTTGACCAGATTCTCAGAAGCCTTTACTGCAGAGACAGAAATAGGAAGTTCAGCAAGCTCTTAAAGCTGTTAACACAAAATCTCTTGACTGTTAAATAAAAAAGGAAATTAATTTATGAGCTATTGAAGGCAGTCTACTTTGGGTAGGACTTCTCTGTAGTACTGTTGTAAGATGAGCATAATGGAGATAAGGAGCTCTGAAAGGAAAATTTCTGTGTCAGCTATTTTTAGGCAAAAACACAGGAACTTAATCTTCCCGTGTAGCCAATGTAAGAATGTGGATGCCTGTGAAAGGAGCAATTTGGTGGACTGGAAATCAATGCTTTGCTTTATCACATCTATACTTACTGCAGCTTCTTTGTAGGGTTTTGGCTTTGTCTAACAGGGTTCTCCTGAGGAACTGTAAGGCTGTTTGCTTTAGTAGTCTCTGGCTGCAAAGCTGAAGAGTCATCCTTGGGCATGTTTAAGAGTCATGTAGATATGGCGCTTAGGGAGGTGGTTTAGCAGTGGACTTGCTTGAGTTCAGGTAATGGTTAGTCTTGATGATCTTAAAGGTCTTTTTCAATCTAAATTATTCTATGAATATTTTGAAAACTCAAATGTTTTGGCAAAATAGTTCTCTACAAAACCTAGCTGCTTTAAATTATTCCTTCGCAAGGTTTTTGCATGGAAGACTCATCATCAGCCCAAACTTATGCTGTAGGCATGTGGTTATGTGGAACTAACAAACCTCCATGTTCTGCTGTTTAACATGGTCCTATGAACTACTTTGGACTTCTTATCATGACCAAATACTCACTAAACTATAATGTATGGAAATGTATGGATCAGGACTTGGGTTTTTGGGTTCATGACATTGGTTTTTTTTTGTCTGTTTTTTTTTTTTCCTTTTTTTTTTTTTTTTTTTTACTCTGTTGTGTGTGTCATCCCCCTCGTCCCTAAATGAAGTTACAAATGAGAAATGAGAAGGATAGAGGCATCTGCTCTGCTTAGGGATTGTGTATTGGCGTACAAAGAGTCTCCTCCCACTTCAGTTGAAGCAAAAACTAGGTTAATTCAAGTAGGAGTAGCACTGGGTTATGTCTTGCGTTATTATTTGTACACTTATTTTCAGCAAGGATGAGAGATCAGGTAAAAACTGTTGGCAATGTCACTCTCTGTTTAATTTTTGTCAGTTCTGGCATTTGGGAAGAAACAGGAACAGTTCCGTATTTGCATTCTGGAAACATTACTGACAGTTCATAGCAGCTGGAGGAGATTCAGTGGGTAGCACAGGAGAGTACAAACACATTGCAACTGAAAGATTTATCATAGAATAAAAGCTGATGATCTTTTATTTGTTGCAAACTAATTAATCAATGTCCATTCTGGAAGAGGGAATATTTTATGAATAAGAATTTAGTACTTCTTTAACTTATTAAAAGTGACATCACTAAGCTGAGGCTTGGATGTTTGTAGTGCTGCTTTGGACTCTGAAGCAATCTGCTGACATCCAACAGACTCAAGAACTGGCTTTTTGAGTCTTACTCTTGCCTAAATATTTCTAACATTTTAAATAACATCTCTTTTGGATTCTGCTGCTGACAGTGTAATGATGATTAATTTCAGTTACTGGATCTTAAAATCCTTTTAGCCTTGTCGAGAAGTTCATGGAATGAGAAGCTGAAACTTAAGTTTTGTGAAGTTCAAGTGTGAGGCAGAGGTGGAAAATGAATCAATAGAGTCCTATGTCCTGTTGAGCACTACACAGAGTATTTGTCTTGTGGCTTCCCAGATTCAAGTCATATACCAGTTTGCCAGCCCTGTTTTCCCCAAAGTATTTGTGCCTTGAATATCTTCAGAAAGATGCAGCTGTGATACAGTTCAGCTGTGCTATGGCTGTAGAAGCAGCATGTTGAGCCATGAGGGAGACTCCTTGAACTCAGAGAATTCCTTTGCTACATTATTACTAAGAAGTTTTTATTCTCAACCATATATTTTATTTGTGTGGATTTGCTGACCTTCCAAAATTAGTAAGTTTTTTCTCAAGGCTAAACACCTAAAATGACACTTCAAAAATAGTGCTTTCCCTCTTGTAATTTCTGAGGCTTGAGCCTTTGCAACATTCCTGGCATTCTTCTATCAGTTTAAAACATTTTGTATCAAACTGAATTAGAGAAAAAAAAATCAAGTTCCAAGTATTTTAAGGTGTTAAGCAAAAGTGCCTGAAACACTGTCTTGCAGTAATAGCAGCATTACTAATGGCTGGGTTAAGGTTGTCTGATGACATTTCGATAGTAAGGATAAATTATGTAGCACCTTGAATAGAAAGGAAAAAATATTAGAATTATTTTCTCATTAAACTATCTTCTGCTCTCTTGACATGGAGGTTTCAGTAACTCCTAGACAATGATATGGAGGTACAGCTAAGCATAAAAGAGAAGGATGGAAAGTGGACAGAAATCAGGAACAGCTTCCCTTCTCATGTACCTTTACACACTCACATCCATGATGGAAAATGCTTCCAAATGAGCAAACTCCAGGCAAGACCTGAGTTGGTCTGCTGTGGCTAAAAGCATTTCAAGCAGATAAGTTATCCCATCAGCACTTTCAGTTCCCTCTTGTTCTGTGTGAGACAAAAGTGAGGCACAAGACTGCAGTGTCCTGGTCCTTCTTGTATATGTGCTGTCCTCACCAAGTAAAAAGTCCTGAAAGTTGTTTCCAGTTTCTTTACGTAAGGTCATAGCACCATGTATGGGTAGACTGCATAACCTGTCCTTCTGTCACAATTCTTTGAGACAGTAAATTTAAAAACAAATAACATTGTGTTAGGGTAGATTAGCTAACTTTATATATTTATCACTACAAAGCTATCTCTAACTGGAAAGAAACACAACACTCTCTGAACTAATGGTATGTCAGTGAAGTGCTCAGTCCTACACTGAAAGGAAGTTAGAAATAAGATCTTCCACATATGTAGCAGTTTCTCCCAGTGAGAAAGATGATTGCTGACAAAGTCTTCCTATTTCTAGGAGGCCTGGACTTCTTGGGCACTTCACAATCATTTTTCTTCTGAATGATTTGTCCTGCTTTAGTTTCTGTCTGTAGACATGCTGGGGAGAGTGAGTTCAATTGATTATATATATATATATATA
>NW_008585003.1:0-3182 GCF_000691845.1 Merops nubicus
CTGTCCTGGCCTGAGAGAACGTCTGAGCGTGGGTCTGGTAGTCAGTCCAGCCAGAATCCAAGCACGGGGCGACTTAATCAGCTTTGCTGACTCACAATAACCATGGTGTTACGGCAGACTTGGTCACGACCCTTGTTCTGAAGTATCAGAATACCTGGAGGCTGCTGCAGCTCCCAGTCTGTGCTCCATCCCGCTCCAGAATCACCTGGTTGTGGGGCTTCTGCCTGAAAGGTTTCTGCACGGAAGGGACAAATGCAGTGCTGTGCACGGTGCCAGCTGCTGTCAGCAAAGCCCTTGCAAAGCCCTTGCAGCTGAGGACAAAGGTTGCTGAAGTGTACAAGGCACCAGAATCCAGAAGCAGAGGCAGGGCGTGTAATCAGAGACCCCAAGTCCTGTGGACTTTGGAGTGCTTTATATTGCTCCAGATGACTCAAACAAAGGCTCAAGGTGCAATTTTACAGCAGTACCATAAGAGCAGCAGCTTCATAATGCACCTGGCTTAATGGTTTGCTGTGCTCTTTGCTACCAAGATAAAACCTCAGATTTTAATTTAGCCCTGTGAAGATAAAATGCCTGGTCCTTGTTGGCAGGTGGGGTTCTCCACCAATCTTATAATTTGAAGGGGGAAATGTGGCCATCAACCTGCTCTACTGGGTGGGAACATGTTGTATTTTTGGTGTCTTACCTGTCAGGCACTAACCTCTGTTACATGTGGGTGCAGCTGACATTTCTTAGTTACTTGAGTTTTTGAATGTTCTCCCTGAATGTTCACCAAACTTCACATGGAGGAAGCCAGCTGCTGTCTTCATCTTGCTCCATCCCTTGCAAATGAGAACTAAAGCCCTGAAGTCCCCGCAGATCCCCTGCGAGGGGTGCTGGCGCCGCTGCAATATGAAGGCCGTTTGCACCGGTTCCATGATGTGGCCCCTCCACACTGACAGCGACTGGGCTGGTGGGATGGTGCAGGAGACACCAAAACCTCGCTACCTCGTGGAGGCACCAGATGGAAATAGGCACAGGGTGGGGGTTGGTTTGGTGAGGCAATTGTGTTGGTGCTGGAGAGGTCTCTGCTGTCTTCTGCTGTGCTGCTTCTTGGGTCATGCAGACAGACAACATCTGGGGTTTGGGATTGTGCAAGAGGACGGTGTCAGATGGTTGTGGGGAAGAGCCCTCATGCTCTCTTGCAGCCAGGGAGGTGCAGGAGTGCTCAGTGTCAAGCATGTCCCAGCAGCCCAAGCTGATGACACATCTGGCAGATGGGAAGCAGAAAAGAGGGAGAAGGAAAGTGGCCTCGCTGCAGGGCAGCGTAGTGGAGGCTGCTGGATGCACCTTCTGCTCCGTGGTTTGGTCTCAGGCCTGTGTGAGGAAGTGCAGAGCTGTTGAAGGCAAACCACGCAGGCCCTGGTGTCTCCTGCCTGGCAGACTTGCATGTGCAGGTTTTGGTAAATGCCAGCAGCTGCGTGTGGTGGGGGCTGCTCATTGACTGGGGACCCCAAGAGGGTTCTGTGAAGCTGCAGGGGTGACCATCACTCATCTTGCCAGCACCTCTGTACAGAAAAGCTTCAGTTATTACTGCTGTTGTGGTGGTTTTCATTACTATTTTGTGTAAGGATGACCTTAGCAGTACAAAATAACCGTTTGTGTAGCCCAGCTCCTTTCAGCTCAGGGGATTTCTGAGCCAGTTGGTATTTGTCTGTATTACAAATCCCAATTTACCTCTTATTCCCAGAGTTTGCCCAGTTTCCCCTGGAGTTGATGAAAACTGCCTGCATTCACAACATCCCTCGGCAGCGTGTTCCACAGCTGTTTCCCACTGCATTAAAAAAACACCAGCACCCCTCTTTTTCCAAATCCGTTTCCTGACTTAATTTGGTGGCCCTAGTTCTGGTGCTGGAAGTGGCCATGAACAATCAGTTTCTGTCCACCTCTCCAGAGCGTCCCTGCAGGCACAGCACTGTGTCAGTGAGGTCGTGGGACTTGGCCAGCCACAGCCATTGCTGATGGGACCTGCTGTTGGCTGTAGTCCTGCTCTGAGCTGGAGGCTGGACTAGGGTCCTCCAGACACCACCTCCCACTAATGCTTATGTGATTTTAAAGCTTGCTTGACAGGAACTGAGCAGAGCGCCCTTGGTTTGTGCTGCTCAATACCCAGCAGACACCAAGAGGTAAAAATTCCCCAGTTCACTATTTCTCTCTTCCTTCAGTCAGTCCCTGTGCTGGGAGGTCTTGGGTCCATGCTCAGCAACTCTTCCTCTCACACCTATCTGCATGTATTGAGCTGCTACTTCTCCAGTCACACCCCAAAATCACAGAATGTTAGGGGTTGGAAGGGACCTCTGGAGATCATCGAGTCCAACCCCCCTGCCAGAGCAGGACCACCTAGTATAGGGCAGGTCACACAGGAATGCATCCAGACGGGTCTTGAAAGTCTCCAAGGAAGGAGACGATTGAGCCTCCCTGGGGAGCATGTTATATTACTGAAATAGTAATGGGCTCTCCTTCTGTGACAGCACCAAGATGGCTGTTCTTTCCAAGGAGTATGGCTACGTCATGCTGACAGGGGCTGCCAGCTTCCTCTTGGTCATGCACCTCGCCATCAAAGTGGGCAAGGCCCGCAAGAAGTACAACGTGGAGGTGAGTGCACGGGCTGAGGGAACAGGAAGCTCGGAGCTGGTCTGCAGGGGATGCTGCAGACAAAGCTAGGTGACACCTTGCTTATTTTGGGGTGACTTGCTGACATTCCCTGCCCCACCACAGCAACACAGAAGGGATGGAGCTGCAGTTTTGGCTCATTTTTTCACTTCAGACTGGAGCAGATGGCACGAAAGAGCTTGAGGTTTGGGACATCAAGCGCTTGGCACTAAGCTGAGACAGCTGAAGACACAAGGCTTTGCACTTGGGAACACCAGTGAGCAAGAAACCGCTCAGCCCTTTTTCCCTGCAAGGAAGGGTGAAGCAACATTAGGGACAAAGGGACCATAGTGGAACAAAAGTGACAGGAGGATTTCTCAAACTCAGGGGAGCCCATGAGCCCTATCAGAAGAGTCCCAGTGATGTCTCGTATCTGTTGAGGAGCCTGCAAGCCGGGCAGGGCTGTGGGCAGCAAGGGCAGCCGGTCCTGCCTGTGAGTCAGGGCGATGGCATGCAGGGGCTGCTGTGACACCTGGCTCTCAGACAAATGC
>NW_008585003.1:3197-3895 GCF_000691845.1 Merops nubicus
TGACAGGCAGGGGGGTGTGCAAGGACAGCCGTAGGTGTGTGCTGCAGGCCCCAGGTGCCCGCTGGGGTGGCCCCACTCCTGCTACAGGAAGCCGGGATGATAGTCCCACACATCTGAAGCACAGAGTGCTGGATTTTGGGTGTGGGGAGCCCTCCAACCCAGCAGCAGCTCTGTGACTGCTCAGCACTGCAGTGGTGAGGAAGGCAGCGTCTTCCCAGCCTGCTCCTGGGTGATGGTCTGCTGCCAGCTCCCCAGAGGAGACGTGGGGGCAGATCCTCTGTAAGCCTGCCTTACTGTCCTCTCCAGAGAGATGGGATTGAAACAGGGAGGTCTCCCAGGGGTCACCTCCAGGGCACAGTCAGGTTGTTCAGGGAGCCGATGTGGGGCAAGCAGAAATTTCAGCAAAGCATTTGTGGGCCATGGGGCAGGAAATGGGCTCGAACTTGCCCAAGCAAGCAACCAGGCAGCACTGGGCTCCCTGGGGAGAGGAGCTGCAGACCACACACCTCACCCCTGGAGAACAGGCTCCCCGGCCCAGACTGGGCTCCCTCACATTTTGCTGCTGGTTTGTATTTTTTGGCAGTATCCAACCATGTACAGCACACACCCTGAGCACGGGCAGATCTTCAACTGCATCCAGCGCGCACACCAGAACACGTGAGTAGCGCGGGCGCCACAGCGGGCTGTGGAGCGGGGCC
>NW_008585003.1:3905-4630 GCF_000691845.1 Merops nubicus
CCCTGCCGACTGCACCGGATCGGCGCGCGAGGGAGACTCACGGCTGAGTGATGCTGAGCAGGAGGGCTGTACTGGCTCCTCACCATGCCTTCAACCCTGAGACGGGGCTGTGAAGCAGCTTCCCCTTCCCCAGTGCCCAGCTCTTTGCCTTAAGGCATAAAAATCCCATCTCCAGAAAAGCATGTCTCAGGGCTGCTCATCTGTTGTGCTGCCCAGGCCTCCCTGGGGAGAGGCCTAAGTCCACGCAGCTACTGCAGACCACACTTCGACAGCATGTCAGAGGGGTGCTCAGAGGAACCACTCCTCCTGGGTTAGCTGGTGGCAAGTAGTATTTAGTAGCTTAAGGCATAAAATGGAAGGAGTGCCTGGGTGGGTGGCCTTGGAGAGAGCACAGGGTGGGGGGAAAATCCCTAAAAGTCTGTGCACGCCCAGATTCCCTCTTTCCTCTATCTGTGGTCACACCATTGAGCAAGGAGACTTGTAACAGTCAGGCCCAACAGAGACCTTGGCAGGGGGTGCTTGCAGCTTCTGTTTTCTCTTTGTAAACAACCTGAGCACAAATACAACCTCTCCTTGTTTTCATTTTCAGACTGGAAGTTTACCCTGCTTTCCTGTTCTTTTTAGCCACCAGTGGTATCTACCACCCAGTAAGTGATGCTACAGTGCAGGTCTGCATGACTGAACTCTGCTCTTGCTCCCTGACTTGGGGAGGCTGGGAAAGAGGA
>NW_008585003.1:4661-14009 GCF_000691845.1 Merops nubicus
GCCCCTTCCAAAAATGTAGTGGTCTTGTGCAGGGGAATCACAAGTATTTAATAAACTCGTTAGTGCTGCTTCAGCTTTAGGCCCCTTTGCTTCCCCCAAGGTGCCTTGTTGGGCTCATCAAAGCATTTGGAGCCTCCAGTTCAGGAGTGGGAAGGGCCTCTCCAACCCTGCTCAGTTCTCCCAAGCCCTGAAAGGGTCCTGCTGCACTTACAGCAGTGCTACTCAGCAGCTGGTTGTGTGGAGGACAAGAACTTCCCCCCCCATCTGAAGACACTTTTGTAAGGAGTTTATGTGAGAAGAATGAATGGGCAACATGGTCATCTTCTCATTTGCTTCCACCACCAAAGGACAGGCACAAAGGACTAAACACAGTGTGGATTATTTTTGACTGGAAGATGTAGACAGCTCATGAGGAGGTAGGCGTGTGGGAGGCCCAAACCAATAACCCTTGCTTTGCCACCAAAATCAAAATCAGGTCTTTCCTGAATATTCCTTCTCAGAGAGGGAAGGAAGCAGCAGAGGTAAACCTGGCAAACTGAAGCCATACTGCAGTAAGCTCTAAATTAAGAGGGAGGAAGCTTGTAACACCTGCAACAGGAAAACCCATACACCTGCCTGAGGCAGTGGAGTGCAGCTGGGGGCAACAGCTGCCCCCAAGATCCTGGCACTTGGTCTAGCACATTAACTGGACAGCAGTGAAGTGAGATTTGGCACTTGCCACCTGTGTGACTTCACCTCTTCTTGTTTGGGAAGAGCTGTGCTGCAAAAGAGGAAGGCTCTGCAGTGCTTGACATGCATCCTCCCCAGAGATGCCATGAAAGCGACTCCTCTGATACAAAACTCCCACCACACCCCGTGTTAGCCACCCACCTCCCCCCTGCTGACTCCCAGTTGTCCTAGCTAGGGCAGGACCCACATCCTAGTTGTTGGCCACTTCTTTGATCGAAGCAGGGCTGCTATAAAAGCTAACCACAGGCAAGCAGCAAGACTCTAGAACATTTAAATGCTTCTCCTTGTTTCTCTAGCGGCTTGCCACAGGGCTTGGCATCACCTGGATCCTTGGAAGAATCCTCTACGCCCATGGCTACTACACGGGAGGTAGGTCTTTACCTTGCAGCCCACAGCAGGGGCGTGGAAACTCAAGTCTCCTAGAGCAGCCCTCAGGGCTCCTCCAGCTCCCATCGAGGAGGCAGCTGGAAGCTTCCATTGAGGGTGAAGAGAACGGGGTGCAGGTCCTCATGCTGCTCCACTCTGCTGCGTGCTTTTACTGACGACAGGAAGAGTGCTAGTCTCATCACTGCACAGGCTGCGGGCAGGTCCAGGGCCTGAGCTGCTGCCTGCTGGTCTGCATGGAGAACTATCCCAGGTTCCTGCTCCCTCTTTAAGGTTCAGGACAGGCTAGTGTGTCAGCGATGGGCTGCTGAACTGACAAAACACATCTTTTTTCCAGAACCCAAAAACCGAAGGAGAGGGGCCATCGGTTCGGTCGCCCTCCTTGGGCTGCTGGGCACGGGCGTGTATTCGGCTTGCCAGCACCTCGGCTGGGTCTGCGAGACACCCTGCAGAAGACTATGATGCAGACGAGCATGAAAACCACCATGATGTCTGCCTGGGAAATAAAATGGATTTTTGTTTTGTTTTCTTTTTAAAACATTTCCTTTTTTTCCTTTTATTCTTTTCTCATTCAATAAAATGCAATTGTCAATTCTGTATTTTCATTCTAAAGTTATAGAGGGTTTCTTTTTTAAGAAGTTCTGCAGAATGCTAGAATGATCCTGGTTTTGTAGGACTCCAGAAATCTGCCCATCAGGCAGAGATGTTCTAGCTTTTGGGACAGTAGTGACTCAAAAGCCATCTTGCAACCTGTTGTAACCCATACAACAGCAGCCCTGCTTCTGGACCCCTCAATTCATGTCACTGTGCGATAAAGATGTTCCAAACAGAGTTAGTGTTTATTTAATTGCTAAAAAAAAGATGTAGTCAAACACTTAAAGTTGTTGCTTCATCATGGTTATAAAGAATGGTAGGCCTATAGGAGGGAAGACAAACAGCTTTTGCTGAAGAGCAGCAGCATTCCACCCCGTGCTGGAGCTTGCTACAGCTCCAGCTGTGCTCCGCGCTCGGCCTGTGGAGACTATTCTCATGGCCTGTCCCAACTACCCATCCCCACAGAATTTTGTCCCACCTTGGAAGTGAGGCACAGAGAGGAAAAACAAAACTTGTTTTACAAGGGGGTTAGAAGGAAGAAACAATTCTAGCATTAAGGCTTTTATGTAGTGAGAGAAGAGAGCCTACAGTTACAGGGTATCAGCGTGTCCAAGAGGTTCTATGTGCATCAAATAAGGTCATGCTTGTTAAGAAGCCAAAACCTAAGCTGACTGAGGGTGTGAGGCTGTGGAGTTAAAGGCACGCAGCAGGGGAAACAGCCTGGGCCAGGCCTCTGGTAACACCTACATAGCTGCCTGTGCTGCTGCTGAAAGCCATGCTGCTGCCTCTTACTCCGGGGCTCCCACCCTCCCAGGGGGCAGGACAGAGCAAGCCCACAACCTGAGCCCGGGGTGCACACTGCCCCTTGCAGGAGCAGGCTGCCTAAGGCTGCTCAGCACTGTTCCCTCCAGCACTTAAAATTGTAGAGTGCTTTATTGCTGTGTAAATGATCCACATCTCTGGCTGCCCCGCAAGAACTGGTGATGGTCCCCTGAGCAGGCCCCAGAGCCACTAAAACACAGATTCCACATCACCCATCTCCACACAGACAGTCTTCAGCTGCGTGTAGTGCTCGATGGCTGCCCGCCCGTTCTCTCTGCCAAACCCTGCAGGGACAAGCCAGAATTGAGAACACAGCTCTGGTCACTGCCAGGTGCCACTGCTACCCCCTCTACCTGGCACGTACTCGTAGCAGGGAAGGTCAAAGAGAGCTCACCTGATGCCTTGTATCCTCCAAAGGGCAGCTCCACGGGGCTGACATTGTAGTTGTTAATGAAGCACATCCCAGCCTTCAGAGCAGCCACTACCCTGTGAGCCTTCTGGATATCCCTGCAGGAAAAGGGCAATTCAGCTGGATCCCTTCCCATTCAATCCCCTCCTTCCCTGCCAGCTAACATCCCACTGGAGAAAGGCCAGCAAGGTCAGTGGTTTTTGGAGCCCAACCTGCCCTCCTCTGCCTGCTCAAAGGCTGTAGGCACCTACTCCCAAGGACACTCAAACCTGCCTTTGATTTGAGAGGGCAGGACAAGGACACTGGCAAAGCCAGACTATGGCCAGCAGCCCTCTGCGTGCTTCCAGCAGCATGGCAGCTCGTGCTGCACATCTCCTGGAGATGCAGGCAGGCAGCAGGCCAAGTGCAGGCTGGAAAGAGTCTGAAGGACAGCTGGGCCCACCTAACCCTTCAGGAAAAACTGGGAGGAGATGCGCAGTCATATGCAAAGTGCTTTTTTGGCAATTCCCTGCTCCAGCTTTTGTGGGAGACTATACCTGTGGATGTATCATCCGTGGAGGAGCACCAAGCTGCTGCAGTATCTCCCTTCTCCTCCCCTCCCTAGACAATTTCTACAGCAGCCATGCTACCCAGTCCTACCTGGTGAAGACACCGCCTGCCAGGCCAAACTTGGTGTTGTTTGCTCTCTCCAAAACCTCCTCCTCTGTGTCAAATGGCAGAATGGACATGACTGGCCCAAAGATCTCCTCCTTCACACACGTCATGTCGTCTGTGCACTTCCCTGGAAGCGAGGCAGAGCACACAAGCTTCAGGAAGAGGAAGAAGAGTTGGTGGCACAGCCTGTGCATTCAGCAACCCACCCAGGATTTGAGGCAGCCCTCAACACTGCACAGCCCCCGCCAGCTTGGCCAGCAGAGGAACAAGTCCCATCCTGCATCTCAAGACAGCAGAGGCACAAACTGCATGTGCCCTGTCAGACCTGGATGCCGTTCCCGGGTGCCTCAGCTCTCCAGCACCCATGAGAGTGCCTGTCCCCACTGGAGAGACACAGCTGGGTTATGCTGAACACGGCTTTCTCGAGGAGAAACCCAGTGACGCGCACATACAAGACCAAGACGCAGCACCATGAGCAGGGAGGGTTGTACCTAACACGCAGGGTCGCATGTAGTAGCCGTTCTTCAGCTTCGGGTCATCTGGCACGTACAGGTCCCCACCACACAGCACCTCTGCCCCCTGGAAAAGAGCCACGTGAGCATCAGCAGCTGCGTCCCGCCCAGCTGCCCTGGCTCCAGCTGGCAGCATTCTCTGCAGGGTCTGCAGCCCTGTCGGACAAACCACGCCTCTGCCCTGCCTGGTGCCTCTCCTGGTCAGGCCTGCTGCCAGAGCATCACTGATAGATGGGGGTCAGAGGGTGAGATCCATCCTAAAAGTCCAAGCAACGCTACTTTGGGGTGCAAGTGACACAGAAGCCAGCATACGTTAGAGGGAAGCAACTGCAACTAGGAGCAGATCCTTCGATGCCATCACATGAACTTCTATATCTTCACATGGTGTTAATCAGAGAGTGTAGTAATAGGAGAAGGGGTAACCGTTTCAAACTGAAAGAGGGTAGATTTAGATCAGATATAAGGAGAAAGCTCTTTCACTGAGGGTGGTGAGACACTGGAACAGGTTGCCCAGAGAAGCTGTGGATGCCTCATCCTTGGAAGTGCTCAAGACCAGACTGGACAAGGCTTTGCGCAACCTGATCTAGTGGGAGGTGTCCCTGCCATGGCAAGATGGTTGGAACTTGATGATCTTTAAGGTCCTTTCCAACCCAAACCATTCTATGGCTCTATGAATTCCCTTGTTAGTGAAGCAACCAGTCCCTTAGCACTCCACCTCGCAAGAAACACCTACCTCCATCAAATGCCCTGCTTTAGAGACGGGGATTTCTCCCCTCCTTCCCCACGTATCTCCTTCCACATCTCTCTTCCTGTTCCCAAATCCTCATCTAGCTCTCCTGGTTTTCACTCTCAGTTCCACTTCTCCAGCTGATCCCCAAATTGGCTACACCTAGCCATATACCTAGCGCTGACATTTAAAACAGCTTTACACTTCACCATAAAACCTGGAGGAAATAAAAAGAACAAACAGCACAAAGTCTGGCTAGATCGTATTGCTCTTACAGAGATTGTTTCTACCAGCCTGTAAATTTGGCCTTTGATCCTTAGTAAGATCTTTTCTCCAACCAACAAAACTAGAACCCAAATGAGATAACAGCCCAACATGAAGGTGTCACCACAACTTGGAACCACCCCAAATGTTCTGGGTTATCCCATGTTACACACTGCTGTGCTGGGTATTTCACAACCTCAGCAACATCAGGGCATGAAAAGCTGTGTCACTCGCTTCTCACACCTTCAGTGCTGATCCAGACTCGTGCACCGAATCGCTTTTCATCTAGTGGCCCAAGACATTTATGGAGTAATTCAACCACAACAAAAATAAGCAACCAGCTTAACTGGGAAGGCATGGGGCAGGACAGGAGCTGCCAGTATTTCAGAAGAAACAGAGGTGTTTGAGGTCAGTCACAAGGCAGCATCACAATCCCACCTGCTCTTTTGCCTGCTTGATAAAACCCTGGACACGATCCAGGTGGGGCCGGTTGATGAGGGCTCCCATCCGTGTGTCTTCCAGAAGCGGGTCTCCAATTTTGATTTTCTGGGTGCGTTTCACCACCTCCTTTGTGAAGGCATCCAGTATCTTCCTCTCCACAAACACTCGTGTGCCATTGCAGCATACCTGGGATACAGGACAGGCTGTTCAGAGTAAAACACACAGTATCCCACAGTCCTGCCCTGCTGCAGAGGCCCTCGGAAAAGCTCCTCCACAGCTGCTAAAACAGCCGTTGTCCCTGGAGATAAGATGACTAGATGATTCTGCTGCTCACAACTGCACTGAACAGTCCATGCTGTACATAATGGTACTGATGCCACCAGTTTTGATGACAAAACTGCATCAAGCCCCTAGCAGAACAGAACATGATCTGACTTCTCCATTCCCAGAGATTACCCCAGTAAACCAGTTTGCCAGCAGGATTACACAAAACTCACAGCACATGTGGAGACCCCAAATTTGGGTCGGACAGAGCCCCATGGGGCTGTGGCTCAGCACACAGACTGGAACCTACTGCCCTTCCAGAGGACACCAGTACAGCCTCTTCTGACTTCTGTGCACCGGAGTGGAGCCCAGGGCACAGAAGCAGCTGCTCTGAGCTGGGTGCCAGGGGTTAGAGAGGCTCCATGCCTGGGAAGGACCATTGGCTGGCATGTTCTGAACCAGCTTCTGCAAGGTCACCCCCTCTGATCCCTTGTGACACTGCACAGGGAAACACGTGGGCAGGCGGGAGCTTCAGGGCACCCCTCACCACGCGAGGCCACCAGCTGGCTCTGCTGCCCCACCCTCACACCACCCCACCCCGCTGGGGAGGACGGCTCCTGCCCCACGGACACGCACCTCGCCCTGCGTAAGGAAGTTGGCCATGAGGGCTCCGTTCACGGCGTTCTCCAAGGCACAGTCTGAAAAGATGATAAGGGGGGATTTGCCCCCCAGCTCCAGGGTGACCGGTTTGATCCCTTTAGCTGCCATCTCCATGATCTGAGGCAAACAAGGACAGAAGAGACAAGTGACCCACTGGCAAAGGGGAGGCCGCTGAAGGGAGGTAAGAGACACTCAAAGGGACAGTTGCACAAGTTCTTCACCAACAACAGAAGCAGCACAAAGGGCAAGCTGGGTTTCCTAGGTGTGTTTTGTTCAGCGTAGGGACAGCCTCACAGGATTTGGGGTTTGTTTTCTTAAAAATAAAAGTAATAAAAGCTGAGGAGTCATTTGCAGGATGTCTGCTGCTCAGCATTACGCAGGACGCCTCTAAGGGTGTCTGTGTCACCGCACCCCACAGCAACACACGCAGGGAGCATTCAAAGGGCAACATTTCCCTTCTTCCAAATCAGAATTTATTTCAACAAGCCGTTTTAGGGACTCTTACTCCTTGTAAGAATAAATTGAGGGTAAGAAATTCACAGAAACTAATCTCTTGCTTAAGATCAGTAGGTTTTGTGCAGCTACCCTGAGCTATTTCTGCCAGGAACGCTGACACATCTTCCCAACGCTGCTGTTTTATACACACTCCTCCCCACACAGATACCCACCTCAGCAGCTCAGAGACTTCATTGCAACCAAGGGGCTTCAGTGAGAGGCCCAGCTGCCCAAGGCCATGCCCAGAATGCTAACGGAGCCCCAGCGTGCATGCTCAGACCCAAAAACCCCGACTCACAGGCCACCTTTGCAAGCCTCGTGCACGAGAGCTGGAGGAGGCGCCGATGTCGGCAGCAGGCCAGGGAGGCTGGCCCTACAGAGCCCCTGTGTCCTCGAGCACGAAGGTGCCGTTACCTTGCTGCCAGTTGGCACGCTACCAGTGAAGGAGATTTTGGCCACATCTGGGTGATGGCAGAGTAACTGGCCTGTGGCTGCTCCACCCTGCACCACGTTGAAGAGCCCCTTGGGCACACCGGCCTCTGTGAAGATCTCTGCCAACTTCACCACTGAAATGGGGGTGAAGGGAGAAGGCTTGAAGACCATTGCATTGCCTAGAGGAACCCAGAGAGAAGCAAGGCGGGGTTAACACCCAAACCGCTTTAGGGAAAAGAACAAAAAAAAAACTCCACCAAACAAAAAATCCCCCAAACACCCCATATAATGAGTTTGTCCCAAGAGATCCCAGAAGATCCCTCCACAAAAAGAGAGAACAGTTTCAGCTGAACACTGCAACCAGTGAAATGGAGGAACTGCACCTTCCTGCTGGGAAGGGCTGGAGGAGATGGGGTGCTGGTCCTGCACTGCAGTCATCTCCAGAGACCTTCCTCGTCTACTACAAAGCCAAGCAAACAGCCTTCTCCCTGATGCACTCCCACCCTCTTACCATCTGCTGGATTCCTGCTTCTACTTCCTGTCTGTTGCTGCCAGAAGAAAAGCCTGAAGGTTCTGATAATCCTTCAACACCTGCTTCAAGGTAATCCTAGACTTTATCCCCCAAATGCCTCTCCCTCACAAGACAATTTGGCTTCCAAGAGAAGCCTGCATGGGCAGAAAGTCTCCATTACCGCAAGCCAAGGCTGGGGCACACTTCCAGCAGGCAGTCTGGAAGGGGTAATTCCAGGCTCCAATCCCAGCACAAACCCCAAGGGGCTCTCTCCGAGTGTACCCAAAGGATCCCCCAGGAAGCTGGATGTGTTCACCTGCAAAGCAGAAAAACAGCAAGAAGGTAGAGAAGAACAAAGCCCCTTCCTGTCCTGTCAGAGCCTCTGGGGCCAGATCTCGCTTTGACTGGGAACAAGGGACACACAGCTTTGACCCCAGCAGGTTCACAGAAGGTGCTCAAGTGCCCACTGAGCGTGGCAGCATTAGGTAGAAAGCTCTTAAAACCCTCCCAGCATCTTCAGAAACAGGAGCAGTCCGTCTCTTAGAGAAATCAGCAGCAAAGATGGTCTTGTGCCATGGAGGTTATCAGTGAACTCAAGTGGCAGGACAGAGAGTAAAGGGCAAACTCCAGTAACGTTCTCACCAGCCAGAGATCCTGCCAGTCCTGCGTAATACTCCAGGCACTGCCAGGATATGTCGATGTCCACTCTGGCTTCAAAGATGGACTTCCCATTGTTGATGGTTTCCAAGGTGGCAATTTCATCTCTCTGCTCCTGTGACAGGCATTGGACAGTGACAAGGTATCAGAGAAGCCTATGGTAGACCTCTACAAGGAGGCAGGGACTCCCCAAGCACACAAGTTCCAAACAAGGCCCTCCCATCAGTAAGCCAGGCTCTACCACGAGAACTTTTCATGTCTAACAGGTACAGTTCCAGCTGCTATTTATCAGTTTCCCAGCAGTGAACAACATCAGGAGAATGTCAAACAGGCAGCTGCTGGGGTTCAGTGCTAGTTCAGTCTTGCTCAATGTCTCTGTTTATCTAAAAGATGAGCAAACTCAATCCAAGAAGCCAGGTGGCAAATAACTAGAATTCACGGAACTGAACCAGGAGAAACAGCAAAAAACAAAATCAAAATGGAATCAGAGGACTCAGGGAAGGGCAGACAAAACAACGCAGCTGGGCAGAGGCCATCACAGACCATCTCCCCAGCACAAGTGTCACCCTGCTGCGGGTGTCTGGCAGAAGCAGAAGTCTGGAAGAAAGAAACCAGTTTTTTCATCACGCTGTGGAAAGAAGGTCTGGTCTCTTACAGATCTGTGCCTCAATGGGAATTGACTTTGATGTCCAAGAACAGGCTATCTCACAAAGCAGTCTGTGACAAAATCAGCTTATCCGTATCCTCTCCCATGTGCGTTATCTGGTGTCCAAGACAAACACCAGCATTCCTG
>NW_008585003.1:14040-15542 GCF_000691845.1 Merops nubicus
TTGCTAAACCAAGACATGCTCCAGTCACGTGACAACAGCCTCGACAAGCTGAAAGTTCAACAACGTAGCAGTTATGCAATTTCAGCTTTGAAATCATGTGCAGTGAGGCTGCATCTTTGGACTCTAAAAGAAGCAGGAGCCCTGCAAGATGGCTTCACTTTTATATCTTCTCACAGAATTAAGTGGCAAAGTACACACTGGCCTTGAATATAGTGATAAGGCCAAAGCCCTGCCCAAGGCAACCTACTGTCTCTCCTGATCAAAGGTGAGGTTTAACTCTTGTGCTCATCCTGGCGCTCTGGGAGTCCTGCTGGAAATCCCCAACAGCCACGTTAATCCAGAAGAAAGCTCAGAGACACCACTACCCCCCTCCAAAAGAGGAGGCGAGCTCCCACAACATACCCGAATAATCCTGGCAGCCTCCAGCAGCACCCTGCTCCGCTCCATGCCAGACATCTGACTCCATATTTTAAAGGCAGCCTTTGCACTCTGCACAGCCAGATCAACCTCCTTCTCCCCAGAGCACAGCAGTTTGCATATCACACGACCTGGGCACATTTTGAACAGGAAATAAATACGATGGAAATATCAGAAAAGGGGCACAGGAGAATATGGTTTATGTTGCATCAAAACCCAAAGAATTCAAGTTGGCCACCTCCAGCAGGGTACAGAACTTCACCCTGTAGTTCCCACCGATTTGTAACTGGCTATAGAAGAGGTTCTGCCATTCAACTGTTCCAAATTAAAAGATCTGCCACTCTCTACAGTCACATTCTAGTTACTAATTAGCTCAAATCAACACCGAATTCCTCTCTTTCCCACTGGAGTTTGTTATACTTCTACCACCAGCTTCAGGACTCTGTTACACATTCCCTAGCACGGTTAAACACTCTTTATCTGCCAAGCATAGGTAGCTCCAATTAAAAAAAAAAATAATAAAATTATTTTAGACATCTTTAAGTTGTTTTGCCAAGATCAGGAACCATTTTATTTTTTTTATTTTCATAGAATCACAGAATACCAGGTGGAAAGGGTATCTGGTAAAGGATGATCTGGTTCAACTTTTCTTAGCAAAAGCACAGTCTAGATAAGGTTCGACTGGACAGGGTGCTGGCCACCTTAAGTCTCCAGTGCTGGGGAGAATCTCCCTGGGGAGATTCTTCCAGTGGGTGATTCTTCTTGTGTCCAACGAGACCCTCCCCAGGAGTAACTCGCACCCAACAGCCCTCCCCTTCAACACGGAGTCACTCCCCCCCCTTAAAAAAAAACACACACAAAAAGAAAAAAAAGGCCTGCCCACCGTCGGCGGGTTGAACCCGGGCGCCCGCCCGGTAGTTGAGGGGCTGCTGACAGGTGAAGGTGCCGGTAGCGCTGCTGCTCATGGCGAAGCTGGGCCGGAGGGAGAAGAAACGGGATAAGACACGGGACCTAGCCAGCATGGGCTGGGTTAGGAGGGGGTAAAGAAGCGGGGAGAGGAGCGGGTGACGCCGGCGGGAGGACGG
>NW_008585003.1:15639-20063 GCF_000691845.1 Merops nubicus
GCGTTTCGAGCGCCCCCTGGCGGCTCGGAGGTCTCACCACGCATCCTCCTCGCTGGGCTCCTGTTCAGGGGTAGCCCATCAGTAGTGTCCCCCCCTCGCCCCGCCCAGGTCCCTGGAGGGTTGTATGGGGTGGTCATAGCCCCAAGCGCACACAGAAGTGGCCACGATGAGTGAGAGCAGATGCAGAGTTTAGTATTTAATGGGGTATTGGATATGCTCCACGCTGCCTTCGGGCGCTTCGGATTTATCCCCATCTAGTCAGAAGCTCCCCGGTTGGTCAGAGGTACCACGTGGTAAACCTCTGGTCACAGAAGGAACAAATCAATAGTCCCTCCTCAGGGTAGCGCCTGCTTCAGGAAACCTGCCAGCCTCACCCGAGACAGTTATCTGATGAAGCAGAAAACAGTGTAGGGAGCTTCCCGGGCTAAGGAGGAAGCCCTTTAAGGTGCACACTGACCACCAGTCACTTCACACCATGACCACTGGGAATTGTTGACTTTGCAGCTCTCACTCTTGCCACCCGAGTTGATTTCCGTGCCATAACCCAAACCGACGGCACTACATCAATGTATGTCTGCTTGTCCTACAGCACAATTAAGAGACATCTAAATAAACATGCCCATGCCATTTATTTCTCAGAAACACCAGAAACAAAAGGTCAAGTTATCTTCTGAGAACTTTGTTGGTTTGACGAGCAAACAACTGCTGGTAGAACACTCCAAACGGAAGATGTTTCCAAGACTGTGGCCAGCACTGCACAGGCTGGTTTTGGACGTGTCGAGTCTGGTGGAGAACCCAGTCTTGTTACCTCCCAAAGGCAGCCTTGTGCCATGGTCAGACCTTCTGTGAAGACTGTAGCTGTGCTTTAGGAGAACTTCCCTGCCTGAGGTGGTGGGCCAAGAAAGCCCCCTGCTTGCTTGGTGGCAGCCCGGGAAGGGGCAAGACCGAGCATCTTCTGGATGTTCTGCAAAAACAAGAACAGAAGAGCAGAATAGTGTCAGAACATGATGAGGGAAACAAAAAAAGAGAAATCCCCACTGCTTACAAGTACAACCTTCCCACTCGTTTCAACAGATTCAGGTTCTCACACACCTAGCCTTACCAGTCAGTCTGGTATATTGGACTTCTATTCCTATGCATTCAAAAAAAGCTTAGCACAGAGACAGACAACAATACACAATGGCTACAATCAGAGCTGGACCACTCTCCCCCACCTCAATAAGCACCTTCTTGTCATTAAACCCACATTTTGGTTGAAAGTTCTTTTCCACATCCAGCTATGCCCCACACACAGCCAGCTGGTAGGGACCCCATCAATGTCTTTGCAGACTGGTGGGTTTAAAATCAGCCCACAACAGTTCTCTCTGCAATTTCACTGCAGCACACATACAGGAGCAGGTCCCAATGCCTGCCCACAGGCAGAACTGAAGCAGCCCTCAGCTTTCTCAAGCTCCAGAAGCTGGTATTGATGGTGGCCATTGGAGCCTGAGGGTCTGCAGGCTGGCGAGGAAGGCTGTCTCCTAACGCGGCCAGAATTTGGGTCAGCAGCATGGCAACCAGAGCGTGTGCCAAGATCAAGTCAGGAGCTTAGGCACAGAATTAACATGAATGCTGGTGATGAAGGCAGAACAATGGTTCGGTGGAGACGCGCAGTGTAACAGGACATATGTAGCAAAACCCCAAAACTGACTATTGAGATGACCTCATCTGCCTCTGAGCAGGGTGTTTCAGTGCAAAACAACTAACAAGGAAAGAATTAAGCAGCGCAGCCAGGCATTAGCCAAAAGCTCACAGTAGAATATTTAAATGTTGGTTTGTTTTTTTTTTTTCCTCTCTTGATTTTTGTGAAATCCCTCTTAAATTTTGCAGCAGTGTAACTACCAAGAGCTCCTAGTTCTTTCAGTTTCATCCTTTGCTGTAAGTAACTACAGCTCAAGATGCTGCTCATGCAGTGCTGGCAAAACAGGGACATCTGATGCAAGAGAAAGAAGAAAACAACCGTATCCTCCTCATGTCACCAGCTGAGTCCTGGATACCAAGACAACAAAAGGAGGAAGGAGGATTCTCTTCAAACTTGAGTGTCCTCTTCAAAATAACCATCAGGATAGGTCAGATAGCAAGGTCTTAGAGTTCTTGAACTTTTTGATCAGTGAGAAAGAGATTTGAAGGAGAACAAACTAAAAAGAGGCAGGCAGAGCTTCATAATTCCACAGTAGCTAAATTTAAAAAAAAATAAATCAGGAATCATTCCAGGTGGAGACTATGGAAAGGAAGGTTTCAGCCCATACACAAGCTTTAAAGTCAAGAATGGGAACACTTGAAGAGGAATTACATAAGAGTTAGCCCATGGCCTACATAAATCAGCCACTGGTTGATATTCAGCAACTGAATAATTATGAGAGCACTTCACTGTGGGAGTCTCGTTTGTGTGGTTCCTCTTCTCAGAGCTTCCTTATTCAAGAGATGAACAGAAAGAAAAAAATAAAGCCAGCTAAGGGACAGATTTCAGCAACACCAGAGGGTGCTGCAGAGTCAGCAGCAGGCAAGACCAGGATCCTATCAGCTTTGTCCTGGCTTCCTCGTGGAGCAGAGAAGAGCATTCATGGAAGCAAGAAGCATGCACTGCCTCCTCCCTGTTCCTTTAAGTATCCTGAGAGAGAAGAACTGTGGTGCTAAAGTTTACTCCATCTGCTTGAACTGTTCCAAGGCAAAGAGATGGTAGCTTGTCTATACGTGGATTCAATACTACAGCCACTCTCCAGCATGGTCCTTCCACAGTACTCCTGTCCTTGCTGTGGAAGGCAGCTAGCCTCCTCCACTAGCCACAAAGCATGTCTTGCTGGACAGCAATCCTGAAGACTATGCAGCTGGAGACACCAGGGCTGGGGCAAGGTCCAGCAGAAACCTGTGTTCTGTAGGCCATGCTGCACAAGGAAGTCTGCTAAGTCTACTTCCAATACAAACAAGACAATCGCCTTCAGGAGCAGGGAGGGAAGACTGTAAGGCTTAAAGATCCAAATGCCCCATCTGAGCTCTTCTAAGCTTTCCTCAAAAGAGGAAGGACAGGAGCTGCTCCTGCAAAACCCAGAAGAGCCAGTGGCTCCCTGCCCCAAGATCAGCCGTGTGGGAAAGCACGCTCCTGGCTGTAGGGTAATTGCTGGCTCCTCTTCCCACTGGGAAGATATTTCAGAGAGACACAGCCTAAGCTACAGTTCAGGAGTGTCTGAAAAGGAAGCAAAGACCAGCAAACGCCTGAGGAACAGCAGCACATTCCTCTCCACAGACAGAACAGGTGAAGGCTGGGACTCAAAGAGGAGCGGGGACAGAGGATGTAACCCTGACATTCCACCTCCCGCCCAGCCCAGCAGCACTTTCCCAGCTGAAACCCAGCAGCTCAAGGACCCTTGGAAGGCCTCTCCCAGCAACCCTCCTCTCTCCAAACAGGAAGGCAGGAGGAACTAGGGGACAGGATTTACGTGCCAGGGAGAGCTGGGAACAGCGCAAAGGAAGTTACTCACGGTGGGTTGACTATTTTGGGAGATGCTGGCCAGGTCACAGGCAGCAAGCTTCCCAGTTAGTGTCTGAAGAGTTTATCACCCCCACATGCCTGAGGGCCATATGAAGAGACTGCCTGATGCTGCTACTGCCCATCCCACTCATGTCAGTTTAATCACTGCTCAGTTAGCCTCCCCACCCTCACATACTCCCCTGCATTTCCCCCCAGGACACTTTTTTACACGCAAGTGAACTCCTCTGCTTCTGAGCTCCACAGGGACCTCTCTCTTCCCTGCCTTTGATTCCTTCAGAGGCAGCTCCAAGATTTACGGGAAGGCTGAGAGATACATATGGTCGTCCTTGTTTGGAACCTGTTCCTTCACTGTTAGTATGTTATCACTTCTCCTCTTGTGTCAGCAGCATCAGGCCAGACCTAACTCCCACATCAGTTCTCCTCCCTTGGGCTAACAGCTATTTTGAAGTTGACCAGGTAAGATTTCCCCTTTTGCATACAGTGAAACACAAAGGGTTCCACCTCCAAGGTCACTGAAAGCACGTCTTTGGCACCACTTTAAACCCTTAATTACTTTCTTCCCTTCTCCACAGGCATCTCACAGCCCTTCAGAATTCTCTTCCCAATGCTGTTATCACCTAAGATCCTTCAAATAGTAATAAAGCCAGAAGCAGGATGCCAGCAATCACAGCTTCAGTTCTTAGCTTTTCCACAAACTAATGTGGCTGGTCTCTGCCTTTCCCTCCATGAAGCGAGGAGGAAGATACTGAGCTGCCCAGCAGCTGGAGAACAGTAGATATACTTAACCATGCAGAAAAGGCAGCAGCATGAAGACTGCAACCTAACACTTCAGAGCAAAACCACCCTTCTCCAAAGCAGTAAAGTAAGCTCTTTCCTCCAGAGGGCCATCAGCAGG